>NC_056744.1:863485186-863775186 GCF_019279795.1 Protopterus annectens
AGCTTCATAGCTCCTGTCCCCACTGATGGCAAGGACACCTATACTAGGACATACACCAACACATTGTATAAACATCTATACAATTGTATTGACTCAGCCATTCCTGATAGGATGAAAGCAAGACCCTCAAGAAAAAACAAGCCTGCATGGTGGATATCCACCATAAACAGGTTATATAATAAGAGGAAGAAATTGCTGTCTAAGGCCAAGAAGGAACGATCTCAGAATTGGAAGCACACACTTCTCAGCTTGAACAAGCAAATAAGACATCTTGTAAAGTTCTCTAAAGTTAACTAGAAACCTAGACTAGCATCTCTAGCTAAGGATAACCATAAGGCATTCTTTAACTACATCTGAAACCTTAAAGGAAAAGCCCAGATTTGCACTGAACTGGTAGTGAATGGTACCACATATACTGAACCAGTGGAAATAGCCAACCTTCTAGCGGAAAGGTTCAGTGAAACCCCCCCCCCCCTCATCCCACCCACATATACCCCAAAACATTCCTACCACCTATTCTTCACCTAGTATCTCTAAATAACAGGTCTTAACTGCGCTCTCCAAGGCCAAAACACAGCCTCTATGGGACCCGATAACATCCCATGCTGTGTTCTCAACATTAGCAAACCATTGGATACTCTTTTCAATCACAGCCTAAGCACTGATTTTGTCCCTGGTGAATGGTAAACAGCTGCTGTCATCCCCTCGCACAAGGAGGGTGCATTCACTGACCCTGGCAACTATAGACCCATTAGCCTAACCAGCCTTATCTTCACGGCCACGGAGAGAATCATCATGGACCTTATCAACAAGGATGTAGGAGACCTTCAAACACTTGATCCAACCCAGTTTGGGTTTGTTAAAGGGAAATCCTGCCTGTTGAACCTGGTGGACTTCTTTGAGACTGCCACCAAAGCCCTGAACGAAGGCAAATCTGTGCATACAGCCTACCTAGACTTGGCCAAGGCCTTTGACACAATCCTCCACTCAGACATCATTGAAACACTCACCCAGCTGTGTGTGAACCCATATACTGTTAGGTGGATTGCTTTGCAAACTATCTCACTTACAGAACACATACAGTCAAAATAGGGGACTCCACCTCCACCGGCAGACCTATTACCAGTGATGTTCCACAGGGATTGGTGCTGGGGTCCCATTGTTTGCAATCTACTTCTTAGAAGTACAGGGAAAAACAAAAGGTTTGTGGCTGACAAAGTTTGCTGATGACTGCAAACTGGGAGCAGTCACTGAGTCCCCAAGTGATGTCAGCATTCTACAAGAAGGTTTTTTAGAAAAGTACGTGAAGGGTCATTGTAGAAAATAAATGTTTTAGTATTGTTTTTAATTATAGTATAACAGTTTTATATGTTTCAACTAAACTTTCATTGAATTTTCTTTTAAATGTTTGCCTTAATTGTATGCTTAATTACTTGGCTATCATTATTTATTTTTAGATAATTAGAGGAGATATATAAAATGAAGAGATTTGCCAGCCTGTCAGTCCACATCTGAGGAAGTAGGACATGAAAATGTATTTCTGTTTTAAGTGCGTTTATGTGGTACAGTTCTTAATAAATTTTACTGCTTGGACCTATTGATTGTTTCATTTTGGTATCCAGGGTGCCGTGGATGTTGATTTGGAGTTTATTTGGTACCTGTTTTGGTGTTTTTTTTCATTTTTATTCTACAAGAAGGACTTATGCAAACCAATGATTGGTGTCAAAGTCATGGCCTTAATACGAAAAAATGCATTATCACCCCCTTTGATAAGGCCAATATCCCTACAGATAACCATATTAATAACAGCACCCTAAACTTTAAATCAGTGGTGAGAGATTTGGGCACACAGGTTGACAGCAACCTTACTTTTGATCTCCATGTCTCCACAGTGGTAAGGAAGGCCTTCTTTGTTGCTCACCTCTTAAGCAAGGGTGTATCTTCCAGAACAAAAGAGGCTATAACCCCCTTGTACTTTTCCCTCATCAAGCCAATAATAGAGTACAATGTTCCATTTGGTATGTACCTAAACAAGCACCTGCAGCAACTGGAGAGACCTCAAAGGTTCCTTACAAAGAAAATTCAGGGTCTTCTGCACATGTCTTATACGAACAGACTGAAATCACTATCACTATTATTCTGTATCATATAGACTACTCAGAGAGGTGACCTGTGCCTTGCATACAGAGCAACCTCTGACCCTTCATTAATGGAAATGCTGCACATTCATAAGTCAAATGCTACATGATTCACTTGCTCTAGGGACCTTAACAAAGCATGTAACATCAACATGACTTGGTGGAGAGACAGATATGTCTCCCAGAGGTTGCCTGTCCTCTGGAATAAACTTCTAATACTGATTAAACAGACCTCCTCACTAACCTTTTTAAGCGTAACTTAGACGAGTGGATGGGAAACTGCAAATTCACCCCAGAGGTTTCACCTGTGTCCCTCTTGGATAGGGGCAGTCAGTGCTGATTTAAATTTGCTTATAACATAGATCATATCTCTAGAGCCTTAAGGGAACAAGGGTTGAACTTGGCTAAGCTTTTAAGGGCCCTAGGGCCATTAGACTAGTAATCTCTTATGAACCTAAGAACCTATGACATGGTACATGCACACAAAATATGAGAAAAATGCTTTTTTGATTTTATTAAGGAAACAAATGTGAATAATTTTAAAACAAAAGCAGAGGTCAGGCTAGTAATAGTGCAAAGGTTGTTCAGTTTCTACAACTTTCAAAATCAAGTTAATTTAAAACTGACTTCTAGATTTTATTTTTAGCTTGTAAAATAAAACAAGAAAAACTTTACTTATTATGCCTTTGCTGCTTTTTTTTTTTTTTTTTTTTTTTGCAAATACAATCCATGGAATTCATTAACAATCATGTAGGCACTGCAGTACATCTACACAATGTCAGCATGCTGGCACAATGAACAGAAGCCCTACTCAAACATGAATGCTGCTAATCACACCTACACATTTTTAAAGACCTTTTCATGGTTAGCAATAGTGTTCACGGCCATGAACAGGTGCTTCCAAGCATGAGCATTGAATGTAAACAAAATGGCTCACATATGGGCAATGCTCAGATATGAGATATTAAGGGCAAGTACAGGGAAAGAATAGAGAATGAGGGGCAGTGAAATGCGGTTAATGTTGAAGAGAAAATGTTTAGAGTCTATTCATATCCTGCAGGCAAATGTAACAAAAGTGTATGAGAAGCATTTATGATATAAATCCTGCAATATACTGATGTAATGATAATGAATATAAATTGCAATTCTGCAGTTATGCACATAAATAAAAACAGACATGCTAATAAAGGATGTGATAGGGACATAAAGCTGCAGTGTAACAAAGGGGTGTGAAAATATGATATATATGTTAATTAAATGCTGACGTGATAATATGTAACAAGGACAGAAGATACTTGGGATGAATGAGTTATTGTATATGAAATGTATGTAAAGGCAATTTATGTATAGCAAGCTAGCACTACCACTGAATTCTCCACCTCAGCATGTATACTCAAGAAAAAAAGACCTTACATCTGTAATGTCAGATAAGTCAGAAATGGACATGTTTTTGCAAAGAAATGACAATTTCACCAATAGGAAAGGGGTTCATCACCTACAATCATGTAATGGACAAGCAAGTGTTGTATAGCTATATAAATGTTAAATGCTAATCTAATAACAAATAGCATAACAGATCACATATCAGGAGTCCAATTTTGTCACTGCTGATTTGCAAACATGTCCAACTAAGTAATACTGACCAAGCTCACATGGGAATTACAAGGAATAGTAACATATCAGCAATTCAACAGCAGCAACACAATAGAAAGAGTTTCTGATGGTCTGGCAGCATGCCATACAGTAAGAAATGTTTATGGAATCACTTATCTGCCATTAAGCTGTATAGTGTGATGACAACAACTGTAATATTAAGAGCATGTCCGAAGGAAGCCATAATACAGAGCATAATTATCTTATGAGTAGGTAATGCATATGAGCAAGGAATGACATAAGCAACATCTGCATCATATCATTTTTGAACACATACCAGAGCAGATATCAGAGAGATGCATAACAATCATGGTCACCACAGAAATATGTGCATCAATCGTCATGAAGAATACCCTTGAAGGGCTTACAGCACTTTTCTGCCATATAACTTTTATGGATGACCTTCCTGGTAGGCAAATGCCTGAAAAAGGTGTCCCTTTGAGTATGCCATAGATATTGTCTGTGTGTAAGCCACTGTTGCCTAACAGACAGATGTTAGCAGATTCAATGACAGATAGATGTTACCAAATTCAGACCCATGCCTGTTATACAAGCCTCTGTCCAGACCTTTGTATTGACTACATGTGCCACACGAGATAGCAATGAAGGATATCACAAATAACTGAATAGAATGAGTGCATTAAGACAGGAGGTATGAATATAATATGCACTATGGGATTTATTCACAATGCTGGAAAGGAGCAGTGCAAGTTACTATCTCCACAACAGTGAGCATTGCAGTATGACTGTTTCTTTGACAAGGAAGCTGTTTCTATCATGTAGGACACTGTCAAAGAGTTGAACTACAGTCTGTCTGTGTATGTATGCTATACAAGCCAGCACTCAATGCATGTACCACAGTAGCACTCACAGCACATGTCCGGAACAAACATTTTACTGTCCTGAAATCATAACCTGTGATGATATATCATCGTCCAACATAAAAATGGATATAAATAACTAGATATAGTGGTGTTTATGTAATGTTGCCCCATCAAGAATTGAACAGCAAGCCACAAGACTCTACTGACTAATGACATCTGGATTAACTGCAAGTGCCATAGTGGAAGTCTTAATACTATTATGACAATCCATCTATGCTAACGTATTACAACAGATGTATGTGTCATAAACAATTTTTGAGATGAAAGCTATGGTGGATGACTCTCACATTGTAAATAGACACATTATAACTGCAGTGGATGCCATTCATGCATTACAGTATAAGACATAGCAATGCTAACAGGCACTGAACGTGGATGTTGGAGGCATGAGGATCTGACAACAGACAATACATGGCATTTTACAGGATGAAAGCCACTACAATTGTGAGATACACTGGCATGTGAAGGCATTACGTCATGTCATTGCTGGAGAGATCTGTGTGCCTGTAATTGCTGTATACAGCATATTGTCTCATTCCCTCATGCCAGGAGATAACACTTCCTACATATGTTATGTAAAGAAAATATACTCACATCATCATTTCTCTGAAAAAAGCATTGCTGTGTGACAAATTGTCATAGCTTTTAGCAAGATGGATCAAAATCTATACTTGTACAAAGCAAATATGCTTGACAATAGTGTTAGTGACATGTACAGTCACAATGAGATTGACAAAATGTAGTCTAAGCAGTAATGGAAGGATTTGAAATACCTACCCAAGATCACAAGCTAAACATTAATGCCTGTATTGCAAGTGCCACATGACCATGTTGAGGTACAACTGAGATGGTGCACAATAAAATGGATGACTTCAACACTGTTTATTAGCTGTATGTCAATGCTAAAAAATATTCAAAATGCACAACAACACTGTAGAACTACACATATATGTCATGGAAGAATAGTATACACAGTATGAGAGTGAACGATACACTGCTGGCCTCAATATGTTATGAAAGGATATTTTCCTTACATAGCATCCTACATATGTAGTTATGCAATGTACAAAGCACACTGTCAAAGTCATACAACACAGAATAATTTGCACTCCAAATGTACTGTAATACTGATGCACAGTAACACAGTAATACTGCAGGTAAGTTAGCAGTATGTAATCACTCCATGGCCAAAAAGTTATTTTCTCTGTAACTACTAGGATTTGTTAGTATCACAGAGTGCCACCGTAAGTTAATATCATAATAAGAAGTGCATTGGCCAGTGGTATATGACAGTAATCACTGTCCATTACTGAAGTAGTGATGGAATTGAACTACCTACCTATCCACTTACACCAGCTACACAGAAAATTATCCTTACCCAGTGCCACAGGAGAGTAATGAGTACAACAGAGACATACAGCATCTATGAAGGGATGACATCAGCATTGTATTGCCAAGGAGATGTATCTGGTAAAAGTTTTATAGCCATCAGGGTTTCTAAAAGTTGCCACTGTAAATGTGTGTAAAACAACCATGAATGCATTGGCAGTGACAGTTGCAGAAGTCAAACAGTGCTGTATCTAGTTACACATTTTACAGAATAGTGTATGATATACAAGTACAACATGAGTAGTCTGACATTTAAATAGCAACAGTCCATTCGGGAAAGAATTATCTCAATAGTGTATTGAACAAGGGATATAGGCAGGCAATATAATGTAATTATCTGCTCTTATTGATGCCACACAAAACACCCGCCATTTTAAAAATAGAAACATGCTCCCCTTCCACTTAGCAAACATTTGCATCACTTTCCATCTAAAAAACATTAAATAGATATTTTTATCCCATGACATTCTTATTTGAAGCATTAAGTGTTACACACATGTCTCCTATATTGGGCATCAAAATTCCTACCCATGTAGTTACACGAACACTGTATTAGTTGCAAGCACCACAGCAGAAGTCTAACTCTTTAGGGTATAGAGCACATTTTTATCAGGATGACATCATAAGTGTGTCTCATATAGGATCTTTCTGTAAAAATTGGGATAAGGAGGCTGTGAGAACAGCAAATGTATTAGTCTCAGAAAAAGTGAATACAGCATCGTGTTATACATGGTCTCTCTCTCTCTCTCTCTCTCACACACACACACACACACACACACACACACACACACACACACACACACACACACACACACACACACACACACACACACACACACACACACACACACACACACACACACACACACACACACACACACACACACACACACACACACAAAGTCTTTCACATTGGGTATCAAATCCTTTATCTATCAAGTTATACATGCTGGAGAGAACTGCAGTAGTCACAAGCACCACAAGAAAAGACAGACTTTTAAAGGTAGAGAATGCACTTTTGTCAGGATAACCTCATCAGTGTATCTCATAGAGGATGCTTCAGTAAAAATTGGGATAAAGGAGTTGTGAAAACATTTAAATGTATTCTTCTCAAGGGATGCGTATACAGTACCAAGTGTTATACACACATGCATATATCTTCCATGTTGGGCATCAAACGTCCTACCTGTCTAATTATACAATCTAGTGAGAACTGTATTAGCTGCAAGTGTCACAGGAGAATAACACTACCACTGTGAAATTGGAAGTTTGAATATTTGTAAAATCCACTGTTTGGAAGAGATATAACTGTGCATCACAGGTTGTGCAACAAATGCATATGTATACACAAGGCTTGTCACATGTAATAACATACTTTTCTACTGATATGTAGATACTGTCCTTACTGTACATTGTGTTATCATGAGAGACATTGAAATTGTCACTCTCCTATCTAGGACTCAATAGAACAGTCTTCATAGGTTCTGTTCAAGCAGCTTTATTTTATACAAACACATCACTATAGAAGAGTACTGACTTTAACTTAAGTAACTTATATACAAATTAACAGCTGTGATCTTGCATGCTCTCTCCCTGGCTGCTCTTTCAAAATGGCACTATGGATTGCATGTGTCTGGAATTTACATGTGCGCATATAGCCTTGACATGCTTCTTAAAGATATAGCACGCACATCACTTGCACTCTGATCTACAGAAATGTTACAAGTGATGGGATGACATCCACATTGACTGTTGTACACCAGTGGATTATCAATTAAACATTCCTGTGACTTCATGTCAGCATGATTGCATGCTTGCATTGTGTCATACATGCACTATGTGCATTGGTGAGACATGCATGCAAGTTGTACCTATGACAGTGCACTGCAGAATGACAGAGATGGATTCTGTGAGAATAGGTTAACCAAGCTAGTAAAACAGTGCAAGTGTAAACACTGTAGAATAGACATACACTTTAAACAAATGAATTAGGTGAGTCAACATCATTCTGAAATCATGGAATCACTTGGAACAAAAATGGATACACCCAGTATTTCCAGATGCAGCTGTCTGCATCAAGCACAATTTCCCTTAAGAGCACCCAGGGAACATAATTAGTCCGGGGTCTGTGTTTCTCTATATTTTTCCCTCCAGGTCCCCAGTAAGACTCCCCACTGGCCCAGATGTAGAGCTGAGACCTCAGCTGAGTTTCCAACCAAGTTCTCCACCAATCTCTCTCTCTGTGAAACCAGTGCTTCATGCCCCTGCTTTATGCAGCTGAGACACACACTCTTTGAGATTTGATTTTCACACAAACACACCTGGGAAAAGCTGGCACAGATTTACTAGCTATGTTCCCTTCTGCCCAGACTATAAGGTAGTTACACCGCCACCAGGCAGCTACTCTAAGGCTCTTTCAAGGGTACTGAATTATACTGAGAGAAATGAATATTAATACAAGTGGTAATGCTGACTAAACAACAAGGCTTTCAGGAGTGGCCACAGCCACATATATTTAATAATAAATAATAAAAGAACATGAAAATACTAAATATTTATTTACAATAAACCCCTGAGTTTCAATCATAGGAAGGATTAAAAATAACACAGGCAGACAGGTTCACACAGTTGCAGAAAAACAATACTTAACTAATCTCACTACATTTTCCTGACTGATCTAAATAGTTATTATTCCCGGGTTACTTACTAGAGCAAGGCAAGATGAAGTAAGTGAGGCGTCCTTCCTTGTCAGGCTACAAAAACAGACTGCCCTGAGACTTCAGTCTCACTTAGTATTAAACATTATTTTAGTGACAGATTACAGAAAGACATCACCTACATCTGGTCATCTGACTTCTGGTTCCCATGCAATCCCCATTGCTAGAAACTGCCATGACTTAGCACATATGTATCAATAATGCACACACATAGAGCTCTGATCTGTTGCAGCTTCTGGAAGTCAAAAACAATTTCAAACTTCTACCCTTTCAGAGTACCAATTAGTTCACTGTTAAAGACAATACAGAGGACTTCCTAATGCTTGTTTTCCCAGACATCTTGTCTCTGGCTGCAATCAGAACTGTAAGATACAATCCTTATGGTGTAAATTAAGTAATTTAGTTTCTTACTATTTCTCAATGTTAGCTGGAGCTGAGCTTAACCTCTTCTCTTCCAGTATTCTCTCTTACAATGCATACATTTAATCAGTTACAATACAGTGCAATCTGATATGCATGTATATTTCTTTTCTGTCCAGCAGGACACACTCTTGATACATTTATAACAGAAGCAACTTTACAAATACATTTTCAATACAAGCATCTGTACAAATCAGTTCGATATAGAAATGACATATAATTATTTACAAAATTACATTAGCTGTGCTGGCATATGTTACATACCCACTGCCCTACTTCTCCTGGCATAGTTGGAAATGCCTCACACCATCACATCTCTCCTCCCTTTGAAGACTCAAGCTACTTTTTCAAGTGACCCTTGAGAAACTTTGCTTGAGAGAACTGAGCTTATCTGGGAATACATTAACCCATACGCTGTATTGAGAACCCATCTGCATTTATATTGCTGACCCCTCTACACTGCTGCACTATCATGTCATATGCCTGCAACTTAGGCTCCACCTTAGTAACTTGGCATTTTGCTGGCTGGCTTGATGTAGCCATGGATTCCCCCTCAGACTTCTCCTGCCACCCACTGCAAATACTCAGCAGCAGGTCCTCCCTATCAGGGTAAGGCTTCATCATGTTAACATGGTGCAATTTGTGACCCTGTCTCCTGCCTAGCAATTCTACCTTCCTTAGCACTTTGAAGGTTTCCTCCAAGCAGCCTGCAACTTATTGTGTCTGACAGGAATGAGAGCCATAAACTGCTGTCCCATAGCATACTCTCAGGCTTGAGCATTCCTGTCATATCATATTGGGCCAAGTCCATGAGCTTGCTAAGCTTTGTCCTGAGGATAAGGACTTATGCCACAAAAGACCCCTTGTGGGATTCACACTCACCCTCCCACTCATTATGAATCAAATCTAAAGGCCCCGTCACACTATGTCCAAACAGCAACTCAAAAGGTGAAAACCTGTGGATTCCTGGGTTACCAATCTGTATGCAAAGAGCAGATGGGGAAAATAATTGTCCCACTCTCTATTAAACTGGTCTGCAAATGTCTGTAGTATGGTCTTTAATATACAGTTTAACCTCTCCACAAGACGATTATTCTGGGGATGGTAAGGAGTAGTTTCTAGGTGTTTCACCCCACAGCACTTCCACAGACAAGCCAGCAGGTCTGGCATGAAATTTGCACCTCTGTCAGTCAATATCTCTTTCGGGAAACTTACCCTGTTGAAAATCTCTAACAAAGCATTTACCACCTTCTCTGCCTTGATGGAGGACAGAGTCACTGCCTCATGGTATCAAGTAGCATAATCTACTAACACAAGGATGTACTTCTTCCCTGTGAAACTTGGAGTATTCAGACACCCCACAATATCTATTGCTACCCTCTGAAACAGCTTGTCAATCACAGGCAAAGGCATCAAAGAAGCTTTGACCTTGTCTCCTGCTTTGCATACTTGCACAACAAGTCTGGTATCCTCTGACAGCGGTGCCTTACCTGTCAGCCTAGTTACTACCACTCACCTCTGCCCTTGGAGTCACTCTGTACAAGGGAACATCAGTACCTACCAGCACCTGTGTCTCACCTTCAGGCTCACTACTACAGGCTAGCTCTCTCCCAGAAATAGCCAACTCACCAGCTCTGATTTCAGGTGTGGGGTCTATCTGTGTCTCTCCCAGGCTACCACACACACACACTTGCCTGTCTCCAAGCCTGGCTGTGTAAAACTGCATGCACACAGGGTACTGCATTGTCAAAAATCATTCCCTATGAGCCATAGCTCTCAACTGTACAGGATTTTGCAGAATGTCCAGATTTTTGCCTCATATTTTTGGTCTGTTTTTCATAAAATTGTGGTTTTCTGCCAAATTAGTTTGCAATCATTAAAAAATGAAGTTAGAAAATAATGACAGACGTTTGAGTTTCAGACTTCATACCCTTTAGAAAATTCATAGTAATGCAAAACATGTTATTTTGTCAACCTTTTAAGTTTGTAAGAACAATATTTAAAAATTGTCCCTATTTTTGGGCCTCTGTCTCACTTTTATTTATGGCATTGCCCAGATTTCTTGCTCTAAATTCTTGCTCTAAGCAGGTGAGAGGTATGATCAGCACATCCACAGGATATCCTCAAACACACCTACTTGCTTGCTTCCTTTTCCACCCTCCTAGTCAAGGTGAACCATGGCCGAAGGCATTTGGAATGGAGTCCCTCCTAAACCTCTCACTACAGTGGACTGCCCAAGCAAGTACTGTTCCTCTTTAATCACTGCAGGCTTCACAATGGTTATGTTAGAGGCTATGTCTGTCTTAGTAGTGGCCTGTTTTCCATCCACTAAGATAGGGTATAACCTCTGGGGATAGTTTGGTACCCCTGTTGTCTCCAGACAACTTACCACTGCTGTACTGTTATATCCATTTGCTGGCTCCCCATCTTTTGGTCCCCACCTTACCTCCGTGGATATCTGTATGATGTATGGACCCACTAGTTACATTTAAAACATTTAACCCTTGATCCTGGTTGTGTACCTGAACTAGTGGTTTCCCTCTTACTGGTGGACTCTGTTGGGATGGTTTATGCTCCCCACCATGGGTTCCCTTATATCTATGTGCAGCACTGGGTATCCCCTTCTTGTGGAGTGATGCCCTGCTTGCTAAGTAGAGATCCCCCCTTTTCCCAGCTCATCTGCAGAGTTACTCTCTCGGTGTGCCAACCAGATTCTGATGTCTTCAGGCAAAGTGCTAAGGGGTTGTTCCCTCACCAAAATGTCTGCCAGTCCTTCCAAAGTGGTGACCTGATACCCACCCACCCACCTATGAAAATAAGTGCTTAACTCAGCAATACAATCCACACACTTTCATCTGTTTTGTATCAAGGGTTGGTAGGGTGGCCTAATGTTTAAGGTGTTTGCCTCACAAACACAAGGTGCAGGGTTTGAGTCTCACAAGAGATACTTGGCTAGGTTTAAAATGGCTCACAAGGGCAGTTAGCTTAGTACTAACCTATGAGCCTATGTTGATTAAACTTTTTTCTGTAAGCTTCAGGTGTTAACTTAAAACATTCAGGTAAACATTTATTTACTTTATCAAAGTTTAAACAATTAATACCAGAAAATTTAGAAACAGCAGTTACAGCTTTCCATGCAGTAAGGGGGTCAGAAACCATACCCAGAGCCCTTGGTCAACATTATGCTGTTTATATACTCTTTTAAATATATGAATAAAGGTATCAAAATTATCATGCTCTGTAAATAGTGGAAAACATTTACTAACCTTCAATGCTTCTGGTGTTCAGTGATTCCCTTTCCCATTATCTCCATGGCCCTGCAAAGAGTCAGCATCTCCCTCTATGTTGACTCTGCTTCTCATTTTCTTCAGTCTCCAAATGTCGCAGTGTCTTTGCTGATTCTAATTCCAAATGTTTGCCCTCCAGTTTAAGTCTATTTAACTCCAGATGTATTTTTAAGTCATCTGAGGAAAAGGTGAACTGTCCTGTTTCTGAGGGCTGTACATCCTCCATCATCAAACTGGTTGTCCTCCTGATTGTTGGTTTGAGCTGCAACTAAGGCTGAAATAATTTCCTCTTTAGTCAGGTTTGCATACACCAGTCCTTTGGCTTCACACACCTTGGCCAACTAGTTCTTTGTCAGCTTGTCAGAAACCTTTGCTGACTTCTTTGCCTGCTTTCCCTGACTATATTAAACTAACAATAGATAAATAAAACTGCTGTGAAATGAAACTCTGTATGTTTACTTTGTGGCTGCTTGACAGTACACTCACCTTTAGTGACAACTGCCTACTGGCTACAGACGTTCAATTAATATCCATACCACTGCTCACCAATATGTGACCTCTCCACTCTAGGCCAGAAACCAAGGAGCCTGAATCCTTACCACTGACACTGGAAAGGGACAGTCCCTTGGAACAAAATATTTCCAGATGCAGTTCTCTGCATCAACCACAATTTCCCTTAAGAGCCCATAGGGAACACGCTCATTCTGGGCTTTGTGTTTCTCTATCTGCCTCCCTCCAGGTCCCCAGTAAGACTCCCCAATGGCACAGCTATAGAGTTGAGACGTCAGCTGAGTGTCCAAGCCAAGTTCTCCACTACTGTCTCTGTGAAACTAGTGCTTTATACCCCTGCTCCTAGCAGCTGACACACACACACACACACACACACACACACACACACACACACACACACACACACACACACACACACACACACACACACCTGGGAAAGGCTGGCAAAGATTTACTATCTATGTCCCCCTTCTGCCCAGGCTATAAGATAGTTTCACCATCACCAGACACTCCAAAGCTACTTCTAAGGCTCTTGCAAGGGTACCCAATTATACTGAGTGAAATGAATATTACTACAAATGGTAATGTTGATCAAACAGCAAGGCTTTCAGGAATGGCTGCAGTGCCACCAAATAAACGTAAGCACTCTCAAAGATTAAAATATTCCCTAAAGGACCAACAACAATGAAAGTTTAAATATATTTAATAATAAGTAATAAAAGAAGATAAAAATACTGAATATTTATCAAATGAGATCAGACATTTGTCTCCGTGGACTATGATGTTTGCAGATGACATTGTGATCTGTAGAGAGAGTAGGGAACAGGTGGAGGAGACCCTGGAGAGGTGGAGATATGCTCTAGAGAGAAGAGGAATGAAGGTCAGCAGGACTAAGACAGAATATATGTGTGTGTGAATGAGAGGGAGGATAGAGGAATGGTGAGGATGCAGGAAGTAGAGGTGGCGAAGGTGAATGAGTTTAAGTACTTGGGATCAACAGTTCAGAGAAATGGTGAGTGTGGAAGAGAGGTGAAGAAGAGAGTACAGGCAGGATGGAGTGGGTGAAGAAGAGTGTGAGGAGTGATTTGTGACAGACGAGTACCAGTAAGAGTGAAAGGGAAGGTCTACAAGAGGGTAGTGAGACCAGCTATGTTATACAGGTTGGAGACAGTGGCATTGACAAAAAGGCAGGAGTCAGAGCTTGACATGGCAGAGATGAAGATGTTAAGATTTGCACTGGGTGTGACGAGGATGGACAGGATTTGGAATAAGTATATTAGAGGGTCAGCCCAGGTTGGAAGGTTTGGAGACAAAGCCAGAAAGGCAAGATTACGTTGGTTTGGACATGTGCTGAGGAGGGATGCAGAGTATATTGGGAAAAAGATGCTAAGGATGAAGCTGTCAGGTAACAGGAAAAGAGGAAGGCCTAAGATAAGGTTTATGGATGTGGTGAGAGAGGACATGCAGGTGGTTGGTGTGACAGAGCAAGATGCAGAGGACAGGAAGAAATGGAAACAGTTGATCTGCTGTGGTGACCCCTAACGGGAGTAGCCGAAAGAAGAAGAGGAAGAAGAAAAATAAGCACCAGAGATTCAATCCCAGGAAATATTAAAAAATAACAGAGGTGGACAGGTCCAGTCATTTACAGAAAAACAATACTTATCTAATCTCACTATATTTTTCTGACTGATCTAAAGAATTATTATTCCCTGGTAACTTGCTAGGGCAAGACAAGATGAAGTAGGTGTGCAGTCCTTTCTTGTCAGGTTACAAAAATAGACTGCCTTGAGACTTCAGTCTCAACTAGTATTAAACATTGTTTTAGGGATGGATTACAGAAAGACATCACATACATCTGGTCATCCATCTTCTGGTTCCCATGCAACCCCCCCATTACTAGAAACTGCTAGAGGTTAGAACATATGTGTCAATAATACACACACATAGAGCTTTACTCACATCTGTGGCAGATTCTGGAAGCTATATAACAAATTTAAACTTCTACCCTTCCAGAGTAACAATTAGTTCATTGCTAAAGTCAATACAAAATGATTCCTAATGCTTGTTTTCCCAGACATTTTGTCTCTGGCTGCAATTAGAACTGTAAGATACAATCTTTATGGCCTAAATTAAGTAATTTAATGTCTTACTATTTCTCAAAGTTAGCTGGAGCTGAGATTAACCTCTTCTCTTCCAGTATTCTCTGTTACAATGTATAACTTTAGTCAGTTACAATACATTGCAGTCTGATATACATGTATATTTATTTTCTGTCCAGCAGGACACACTGTTGATATATTTTTAACAAAAGCAACTTTACAAGTACATTTTTCAACACAAGCATCTGTACAAATCAGTGGTATAAAAATGACATATAATTCTTTACAAAATTCCATCTAGCTGTGCTGGCATATGTTACACATCCACTGCCCTACCTCTCCTGGCCTAGCTGGCAATACCTCAGATCATCACAGAGCGCATCACTGTTAAGCTGAATTGTGCTGCTTATGGCAAAGTGTTAGGGCATGCATAATAATATTGTGAACTGTTGAACTTACAATGGTAATTGGCAGTACTGTGTCTTGCTCTGTGCTGACTTCTGCAGAAACAGCTGTACAAGACAGGCTTCACAAGGGCACATGGCTATAGCAGCAAGACAAAATGATGTGTTAATTAAAGCTATAGCCAACGTTTACATCCTCAAGAGTTAGACAACACACACACCTGAACTATATTTTCATCCATATGTATTTGAACATTTACAACATGCCAAGAAAAATATTTATAACTGAGAATTATCTTAGCAGATTACATGGAAAGTCATAATTGTGATAGTTACTATTTGACAGCAGATTTCAGCAAATGCGAATGCACATATTTATTTGCATTACCCTATTGACCACTGCAATCTGTGCATTCAACTCTGCATCTTGTGACAGAGTAATGTGGATGAAGGCAATTAAATCCCAAGATATTGCCAGCTGTTTACTTCCATTTAGCCTTAGGGCCATTTAGTTGCTGATCACCAGACATTTTGCAAATGCAGACGTGAAAGATTAATGATACAGAAGGGAAGAAGATACATTGACAGGATGAGATGGAGGCAGAGACAAGGTAGATTATGACAATAGAAGGATACTGGTGGCTCATAGCAATATGAAGTGAACAGATAGATATAAATTAGTGTACCTAAAACAGTCGGTAACACTTAGCTAATGGCTGGATTAGAAACTTAGAAATTATTCAAAAATCTTTCTACACGTGAGCATTAGCTCATCACACCACAAAGAAATTACTACATCACAGTATTAAAATAGCACAGTTTAACCACAATGACAACTTAATGAAGCAGAAGGGATAAACAGAGAGAGACAGAAAGATGGATGCAGAGAGGAAAAGCAACGATATGCTTTGTAGGACATGAAGGAACATCTGCATGGTGTTTTAGTTTTACTTATTAAATCATTAATCTGTTATGCTGTACAATAAACTGCTTGCTATAGGTACAGATAAAGGGTAGGAGAGTGCAATAAACACGAATACCTAACTGGGATAAGGTTGGTCGAATAAACCTCGGTTTTGGTGATGCAATGTTTTTAAAAATTATGTCTTGCTGCACTGTTTACCTGTTATGTAAAGGAAATTTTTTTTATGGAGAGATCATATGTCTGCAGTTAAAAATATGATAGGAATATGAAATATCATGAAGTAATAAATTTGCATACAGCTGTAATCAAATCCATGGTACCATACAAAAATATCAGGCTACAAACAGGGTAACTATCTCAACATACTACATAGGAACTCCTATTTTAATACATACAGCAGCCTAATAACTGTTACATTAACTGTTCCACAGTAAGGAATTTAGTTTGCCCTTAGTCTGTATTGCCATAGTACAGCAGATTTAAGCACATTTGTGTGAAAGTAAGCAGAACACTGCAGATTAAATTGAAATCTCCAGCTTTTGCATTAAGAAGTTAAATAGCATTCACTGTCACTAGCATTTCTGCACTATGCCAAACTCCATGTAAATGCTGAGGACATAAAGAGAAAACTTTTCCATGGGCCATTTCTGGTCATGTCTACTGTGTGTGAATCTATTTTTGAGCACGTGAATAAAGGGTGTATAGGACAGTGATGAACATGGGGTTGGCAAGCAGAGGGTAAGACAAAGGGGAAAGAATTCATTAACTTGTGGGATGATTGTGGGAAAGGACTTTGCTGAATCACCACACCAGGGATGGGTAACAACAACAGAATAATGTTGTATGGCCAATTGGACCAAACCAAGTGTATCAAGATGACACATTGGTATAATGGAGAGCTATGTATGGGGTATATTTTGTGTGTGTGTGTGTGTGTGTGTGCATGCGTGCGTGCGTGCGTGTGTGTGTGTGTGTGTGTGTGTGTGTGTGTGTGTGTGTGTGATAGGCAACCAATTTTTTTTTTTTTGGTGACAGAGATGGATGTTGAGAAAGGTGCTTAGTAATAAGACAGTCAGGTAGGTAGGGTACATTATGAAGTTTCCACAGACATACAGGACATACAAGACAGACAGGGATGATGATGGAGACAAAAGGTTGGCAGACACTATGACTGGACATAGGTAGGGGACAATGGAGGTGCATCCACGTCCAGCTTGAGAAGACTGGGAATCTAGTCCCCAGCCTCTGAACTGTCATCAGTATTTCCTGCAGCAGCAACCTGGGTGACTGCTAGACATGGCATTGTCTTTGCAATGTGATGCAGGCCCTTTTCAACCCTGCTAATTTGTGCACTGAGGCCCCTCTCCATTATATCTTCCATCAGCGCTGTCAGCTCTTACTGGGTGAGAAAATGACCACCTCCATTACTACTGCTCCCAGAGAGAACCACTATACCAGGAGCCAGGGCAGACCTACATGATGCAGTTGGAGCAGGTAGGGCAAGGAGTTGTGGAGGCAACACTGACAGGTTGTAACCCCAAAATGCTGGGTGCCTGTGCTATCATCTGTGGAGATATGGTTGGCCAAGCCACAGTTGTTAGTATACTTCTGCTGTAGATTATTAAGTTTTCAGCAATAAGTTATGCAAGCAGCATATTGTTAATAAATTGTAACTCCTCCAAAAAGAGAGAGGGAAAGAAAGGGGGGAAACAAACAAAAGAGATAATTAGTACATGACGTCACAGTACTGTAGTTTTTAAACAAACTCTTTTGGCAATACCTAAACAATTATGATGATTTACTATTGCACACCTTTGCCATATCTGTATATGATGGAAAATCATTTACGTGTCACTAAATAAACAAATCTTACTGATATTATATAAGAAACAGCAGCTTTTATTTGCCTATGATGGATAGGAATTACGTATTCTAATTTAATAATTACAATTACCACAATGCAATTCTTCCTGACATACTGCTGTTAATATTTTATAAATATTTATCCATTAATAAAAAGTAACTGCTGCTCCTGGGGTACTGAACCTACACACAGTAAAGCTGGTGTTCTAATTACCTTATGCAAGTAGAAAAAGTTATTGTGGAAGGAATGCATGCTTGAAATGAAGGTTGAGGTGTGCCTGTTCAAGATGCTAGTGTCTGAGTGAATGTAAATAACATTATGGCTTGAATTTTTACATGACTCATACTTAACTCCATGCCTCTCTGAGGTTAGTTAATCTCTCCTGGAGCACCTTTTTGCACTGCTAAGGGGCATGTAATTGCTGAAGGCAATATTTAATAGAAACATTCAAACAGCTTTTGGGGAATAACAACTTGAAGACACATGAAATGAATCACAATGTGTATGTAGCAATCAGCACAGCTTCCATTTCAGTGATGTATTCAGCTGTCTCACATTTCATTGCCACATCAGTAGTGTCATGCATGTCTCACAACAACAGAAATTTCTTTAGCTAATGCCATGGTAATGGAGAAGGGCACAGGGAACAACAGAAGTGTTTTCATTGTTCACACAGCACACACAATTCATATTACATCATTTGAAATTACTTATGTCTGTCAGTTTTAATGGCTACTGACCTTACTTGAGTTTACCACATCAACATATTCATACAACAAAATGAGTGTCAAAAATTATTATGAACTGCCTCAGTCAAATGAATTGGGAACAGGTTTCGATCCCTGTATCACCTGCATTTCTCTCAGCTAAATAGCTGCAGAAATTATGCCACAGAGATAGAAGTGTAATAACTTTAATTTATTCACTCATTGATGTTCAGACTGCTCAGTAAAGCACAACAATGCCAGTCTTCATTGCACTATTGATGGCAGTCCAAATAAAATTTGTCAGTTTTCACCTTAGTCTGTTCAATGCAGTTAAATGCTACTGAATGCTGCCAGTCAATGGTGTGCGTTGCTAAATGGCATGCAAATATCGCAAGAAAAAATTTTAAAAAATTACTGTAGATAAAATACTTTACATGTACATTTTACATGTTTAACCAAATGTATGTTGCACCAAGGATCTGTATTGATGTGAACCCTCAAACAAGGGTATTGAAAGCAATAACTTGACAGTATTTGCCAGTGTTGCTACAGGCAAAGACATATATTAACAAAGTGAAAATGAGTTTAGATATAATGATAATGTGACATTGTATTGTATCAATCGCATTGAAAAAGCAATAGAAACAAGTTATGAAAGTTGTCCATTCACATTTGATAGTGAATGTCTGGATGACTGGGATATTGCAAACAGTTAGAGTAGGATGTAGTCACACAATATTAAACAAAGACTGCAGACACTACAGGTGTATCCCTTCATTTCTGTCTGCTCTCATTTCATTATTTATGCTTTCATAATAGCAAGTCTGACTCTGTTTTATTGCAATATGTTACTTTTACCAATTCTTAAAGTACTCCATTTAATATGAACAACATTTCTTACTAAGGGGCAGAAACGTTGGTCATTACACCCAGCATTTGAATGTTTAGACTGTTGATCAGCTAAATCATTCAATGCACTTTTATATTATTTGGTAAGTTTCTTCTCCATGACACCACACCCGCATCCCTTAGTAGGTGTATACCAAAGAAGGGAGACGGTGAAAACTGATTGTTTCTGTAATCAGACTAATCATAGACAACAGGAAGCTATTAACAGAGAACATTTTTCTGTGCTCATCTTTGCATTACAAGGGTGTGTGCATGTAATCAAGTAGGTCCTTGTACCATGTTTACATTCTCTAAACTTAGTGCAACATTTGGTATTCAGAAATGCTAATGAGTTCACATCTCATTTGCATACCCACAATGCTCAAAGGGAAAACTCTGCACTATATAAAAATAATCATGTAGCTAATGCCCTTACTTCATACTGGGGTGACTGTTTCGAAACACGGAGCTCAATACTGCTAGAAAAAACAAGACTTTTGTGAGATTTATCTATTTTCTGCAGTGCTGCATTGTCAAGGTATGCTGCTATTTCTTAAATAAGGCTTTTAGTTTAACATTAAAAGATGCATTGCTGTTACTGCTGAAAAGCAGTTTTGCTGTCTTGCATTTTTTCTTTTATCTCTTCCTTTTACCGTAGGTGTGTCTAATTTGTTATTGTTAATGTTGCATTGTATTACACAGTTTAACCTGTGCTGTCTTCATTATATAACTGTTATAAGATCTGTGCTGATGCATGAGTTTTAATATACATTGTGTGTGTGTGTGTGTGTGTGTGTGTGTGTGTGTGTGTGTGTGTGTGTGTGTGTGTGTGTGTGTGTGTGTGTGTGTGTGTGTGTGTGTGTGTGTGTGTGTGTGTGTGTGTGTGAGGACAGGTTGGTGAGGAGAACTTGGGTGTTGTCATAGTGAGCACTTAATGCATTTAAAGTGTTTGTGTGCATGTTGGATGCATGCAGTCACAAAGAATTGAGCTTACAGCCATCCTATCTGTGTATATTTATTTTTTGTGTGTTTGTCTTCTGTTTCATCTCATACAGGGATATAGTACACAAGAAGAAATCTGTACCCTAAAAGCCACCATATAGTGAGGCAAACATGAGGTCATTATCCTGGCCTTATGTCACCATGGAGCTTTTCTGTTAGGGAGAGGTAGAAGTGACCAATCTGCCCGAGACATGATATAGCAGCAGATGGTCGATGACGTTAATGTTGTCAGAGGGCATGGGAGAAACTATGCCCAGATATGACACAGGGCAACTGACATGATAACCTCTGCCCAACATAGGGCTGCTGCAATTGCTTGAAAACAGGTGGCTACAGGAGATGGTCTTGCTGCTGAACTACCACTAACTGAAAATAAGAAGTTCCTGTCTACCGTCAGAGATCTAGATACCATGACATTGGCATTACTATATCTTTATTTGCATATATCTAAGATGTTTTATATACATATACACACACACACACACACACACACACACACACACACACACACACACACACACACACACACACATTTTTTTTTATGAGACCATTTTTTATCTGCACTCCTGAAGGGGACTGTTCTCTTTTTCTTGTTTCTTTTGCATTGTGATACTTAGTAACCTTCTTTCCTTTCCATTCCTCACATACCTGCACTTCTGGATTGCAGGCTGCCAGCCCACCTGCACATGGTAAGCATGCATTTGTTTATTGTTAATACTGTATATAAGACAGATTTAGGTCTATACAATAGTAAAATGTGTGTAGCTTTAACATCTGTTAAGTAATTTAACATACTTTTATTATAAGGAAAATATGTTATCAATTTTATTCTTCATTTATCAGTTTGTTGTATTTATTGCTTGTTATCAGAGGTGATCCTGAGTGGCACTGTAGAATTCCTATCACCTGATGTCAGAGTATCTGTAGCCTCAGATGATGATGGTGGCAATGAAGAGGCATAGATGGTCAGTCTGACTCTAAAGTTGTGACTCCCACATCCCCTGCCCATATTTCAAACACAGTCAGGATGCCTAAACCTACCGAGAACACAGAGACCTCTGATATAGGACAGGTTAAGGGTGACACAGTTGATCAAGCTAGTGTGATTACTCTGTTGCAGAGATGGTTGCTTCTCCTGGTGGTTATCATGAGGGTATGGTGCCAGACAGAAGTGTTGGTAGTGGTGCTCAGAAGAGGCCTGATGTCCATTCTCCTCCAAAACTGGTGTGTCATTAGGTGCCACCAGACATGTGTGTAGTTCCACAGTGGAGGCACAGCACATTCCACCTAGGCCTCAGAAGAGATAGTGCAACTACTAAATGTCATGCATTCTGATGTGAGTGACTCCCTGAACCATCTGGGCAACTCCTTAGACTGAGTGGCATCCATGTGAAGAGAGAGATGCTACATCATCTGGTGTTATCAGATGTGGCTCTGCAAAATCCCACTCCTGCAGTGATAGTATATTGACTGCTTCATCAGTGATTGCAGTGTTCACACCCAAAAATGGTTGGCCATGGGGCCCTGGTTCCAGACATAGTTGTGAGGAGAGCTCATCACTTTCAGGTAGCACCCCAAATTCTAGCCAGGGTCATGGAAGCAGCAGCACAACTCATGGCAGAGATGTTTTTTTGTGGTCAGGGGTGATGATACTGAACTGAGTAGTCTGCCATGCATGGCTCACATCTGTCCAAGATCCCATGATGTAGTGCACAGTGCTTGATTGTGTTCAAACAGACACATACACATTGAAAAAAATCAGTTGCCTATATCTCTTCACACAAATGCGAACTATCTAAATAATACTGCTGAGTGATATACATCTGTTGTTACTGGCCCTGAACAATGTATACTCTGGAAGATACATGTGTTTCTTTTCTCCATGCATTAATTTCTTTGGTGTCAGCCTTGCTCTCCTATCCCCCACTGTATGCAAATCATGATGACTTTGCTCTGCCCTTTGCATGTGTCTTTGTGACCCTGGGTTACTTAAATGTCTGATGCGCGCAGTGGATAGCTAAAGTTTGGTTATTCACAAGATTGGATTTATCAATATGTACTGCAGAGGAAAAAGTTGTCAATTTCTTGTTCCTACTCATTTGTGAAAGATTGCTTGTATAATTGTTGAACCACATTTTATTTCAGTTGATATTGTCATTACAGCAGTGACTGCATTAGATACTTTAGTCTTGGTTCTTGGTGTAGTTGTGCAAATGAGGACATAATTGACCTGTTCCATATTTTATGGACTGCGGTCAACTGAAATATCTGATGCACACTATTGTCTCTAATACGTAACTGTATATTGCAATTACAGAGGACATATTACTGACATAACTGTACACCTTAGACAAATGTTCTGCTTAGGGGCATATACATATTTCCATATGAGAGTAATCTGTTATATGACTGTTTTTTTTCTTTTACAGTTTCCACATGTATTCTGTCATTAATGTATTTATAAATTGTGTCCTTGGTTTTGTCCCTTTCTGATGCTATCAGAGCACTGCTATTACATGCTTAAGTAAAGGTTGTGGAGTCTGACAGGCATCACTTTTCCTCTTTGCATGTGCATGGTATCCTAGGCATTTACCTAGGTAGTGACCATATGTGCTGTCCTTTGCCTCTTAGCCAGAACCAGGGCATTCTGTGCATGCCTCCATGTGCCAACACCATCTGCAACTAGTAGTTGTCCCTCAGACTCCTCATCTATACCTGCTGCTGGCCCTACCTGTGGTTCTTGAAACTGTGGTCCTGCCCCTTGATGTCCTTGTTGAAGTTGTTTCCTGAGAATTACATTGTACAGTATGGTACAGACTGTAAGTATTTTGGCAGAGATGCCCGGGTCATACTGTAGTGCATCTTCTGATGTGTTTAGACACTGGAGCTTTGATTTAAACAAATCAAATACACACTCTATGATATTCCTAGTCTGAACATAAGCCTCGCTGTATCCTTGCTCATTGGGGTTCTGTGGTTTATCATGGGTGTCATGAAACAGGTCTCCAGTGGATAACCCACATCCTCCACTAGATGTCCTTGAGGAATGTCACCCCTAGCAAACCTGGTGTACATCTCACAAGTGTGTCATATGTGTGAGTAATGAAAACTGCCTGGGTTACCTGCACAGACAGTATAGAGATCCAGTGGTCATTATAGACAACCTGACGTTTTATAGAATGGAAATCTTTTCTGTTGATGTATCTTCTTCCCTGTTCACTGGGTGGGGCCTTTATTTCTATTTGTGTGCAATCTATGGCTGCCAGCACTTCAGGGAAATGTGCTACTACAAAAAATTCCTGCATGGCTTTTACTCTCTCTCCTGTGGAGTTTGTGGGAAACAGATATGCTCCCTTGCATGTAGTAGCATTGCATTTAAAAATGGATATAATATTCTAGAGGCTGATGACTGTGACACCTCTGATATATTCATTGATGTCTCTGGAAAGTACCAGTACTAGTATATGTAATGCTAAACATACCTTTGTTTCCACTGGGATGGGTTCTCCACAATTTCCTTGCCACCTGAAGTAGAGGTAGCAGAGATTGCATATTTCCTCAGTGTTTCCCTGTCTACTCTGTATCTCTGAACAATCTCTGTTTCATGCGGTTCAGAATAAGTCAAACAGGGTCTAAACACCCTTCTTCTTGCCTGAGGTCTGGCAGCAGCAGCAACAGCCTGATCTAAAGACTGTTGTCATGCAGCATAATAATTGAAGCAGCAATTCCTAGCACATTTTTTTTTTAAATGTAATCATGCCTGTATTCCTAAGAGTTTTGGTGTACGTGGCAAAAGCCTACAATGAGTGTGCATGATTACGTTATAGCTTTATGAATAGCTCTACCATGTTGGATTGGTTAATTAACATATACTTCAACTATTTATGCTTTCATTAGCTGATTTCGCTCTTTTCCTTTATTTGTTGTATAGAGTCACTAAATGAATTCCAACTAGTGCGCTACCATGTAGCTGTTAATGAATATGGCCTTATATATCAAGCAACCACATTTGAGAGGGATATTGATTATGAAATTAGAATAATTTTTTTACATGCTATTTGTATTTTTTGTTTGTGATGATATACTTAATTATTTTGTTCCCATGATTCTTTGAACTGAACTTGACCTTAAATAAGGTAACATTTAATTATATGTTTGCATTTTTGGAGCACCTGAAGAAAAATGCATTTTTGTCCCAAAGCTAGTGTGTGTGCATTTTGTTTAACGTGAATGAAATTATTTGTTTTTATTGCATCTCATTGTTTGCAGTTTATTTTTTAATTATGATCTCATTATTTCATATTTTGATATTTGTATTAACACTCCCAGCTCAGAATACTCTCTTGTTCCAAAATACCATACTGTCTTGTTCCCTGACATTATTTCATCCTGTATTTTTTATGTTAATTTATATAACATTCATGCTGAGTATATATCAAATTCAACTTTTGAAAACAGCTTCTCTTCTAAGATTTTGAACTTTTAAAATACAATCATAAAATAGACCAAATATATTTAAAGTAAGGCTGTTCTTTATTTTTTTGTGCTTATCTGTTTTATCGGCATTCCTTCTTTTCTTTAACATTTCTGGTATTAAGTTAGTTCTTGCCTTATTTTTCCTTTTTTTCATCTTCTTCTTTTTCTGTACTTTGGCTGTCTTTCAGTATTTCATGTACCAGAAACATATTTGTTTCCATGCTTTATGCAAGTCTCCTGTGGCTCATTGGATCTATCTCCTATCTTTTTTGTTAATTTCTTATCCTCCTAGTTTCTGCATCTCTCCTGTTTTTACAGTTCTCCTATTTCTCTTATCTCACTTTTTTAATATCTTTTTTATTATAGGTTTCTTTTCTTTTTTCTTACATTCTTATCAATAATTATCTGTAGCATGACTTTTAGTACAATTGCAGCTATAACTTTTATACCAAAATTGTCCACTAGCATCAAAATATATACCTGTCTAGTGCAATCTTATTTTGTAATGCATTTCTTCTCTGTACACACTGGCCTCTGCTAACTTCAGAGATCATTGCCTGTGAATATGCTCTCTTAGACAGTTTTTGCAATCCACTGTTTTCCCTGTGATTAGATGTAATTTCCTGCTTTATTCTTTGTTATTTTTTTCTGAATTCATGACATCACAGTATTCTAGGATGATTCTGAAGCTTAAGCTTGTCAGCTAGAAACAGAGCTCCAATAGAGCAGCTATGTGTAATGAAGCAGATGATTTCACATTCTGAGCATAATATAAATCACTTTATTAACTGACAGCTTATTTAGCTTCTTAAAGTAGTTGCATTTTATTTAAGCATTAACTATTTACTCTTTTTATAAACAACAGCAACAGGAACAAAATTCCTTTACTGTTACAGATCTGGTTCTGTTGCTAAGTTCATCCACTTTGCTCTTCTCTGGAAAATGAAAAATAATAAATGGAATTTCAACAATATTATGGCAAAATGTCCCCTGAGCAGCGTGAATACCACCTTGGCTCACCCCTTTGGGGTGCTAAGCATGTGATTTTCTACTTCATATGTTTGGCTCTGTGCTAGTTTGTACCACCCCAGGAAAAAAAAAACATTGGGAATGACAAATAAGGTTCAGCTTCTCAAGATGAAGTTGCTACATGATATTCCTTATGAAATACAGTTAGTGCATTGATTTATTTATTTTACTTATTTAATGTTTGTAAATTGGGATCTTGGGTTGAGCCATAGTCCATAAGCATCCATTACATCAACACTGTCCAGGGTATATACAAGCTGTAAATACTAGGAAATATAAGTTATCAGTGTATAAGATACACAATGAGTTTAAACATCAAATAGCAAAACAAAGAGACATTCAAAAACAAACAAATATACTAAGAAATTTTCATCTAAAGTGTTGCAGTATGTGTACGTTTAGAAAAAAACACTGCAAAATACTCCTAATTAATGATTGACAGTTGCAGGCAAGTGGTTATCTGCTGCCTCGTCCCTACAATATTGTTTCCTTGGTCTTCATTTTTTTTATTTTATTTGTTTCACATTTGTTTACTGGGAAAGTCCAACTTGGAACAAAGCCAATTTTCAGCAGAGGCCCAGGGAGAAATGCTCTAGATGTATATCTTTGTATTGTGGGAGGAAATCCAAATGAATAGAGTGAAGACATGCAGACTCCACACAGAAGGTATCCCAGCCAAAAATCGAACCAGAGAACTTCTTGTTGTGAGGTGACAACACAACCAATGCACCACTGCACCATCCTTAATGCTGCATATTAAGGCACAGAACCATATAAAATAGCTTTATGATACATGTGGGTGGGTGAATGCACAACTCAGGCCATTCAAATGGCACCTGTAAGTAGGTTTCTCTTCATGTACTCTTATGGACTTTACATGGTTTTAATGTGCTCAAGCATAGCTGAATGATTATGCTTTTTGCTCCTGTTTGAGTGCTTACTCTGATTAGTAATGATACATATTAGCTTACTGTGCCTATACTGTGACATACTGGAGAAAGAGCAAGAAGTATTTTAATTTTAACATATTGCTCTTTCTCTCATTTACAGTCACCCACTGGCAATGCCCCCTACATAGGTTTCAACTTCTGAAGTGGTCAACGTGGAACACAGACCATAGCAATGTGTTACAATCAAACCGTGGAATACCTTATTTTCACACTGAGTGAAAATGTACCATTTCCATGGTGTATGGTTGAAATGGTCTTTCAATCAAAAGGAATTGTCCAAAGAATATATTAGCCAAGAATGCATACTGTTGATTTTGTATTATCAAATTCTTCTTTAGAAAAGACAATCTCAAATCAAATACAGAACATGATCACCAGGAAACTCACTTATGCAGCCCTTTATAACTACTATACAATAACCTAAACATGACACAAAGTCAAAATGAGGTAAAGTCAAGCAAAACGTGAAACATTAAGTATGCAAAAACATTTAGCAAAGGGAACTGCGTACATACTAGTGATACCACTCCTTGAATACAATGTTACCAACTAAATGTTTCACAAAACCAGATCATGTTAAATAAAGCACCTACAGTAGCACTCCAGTGATGATTAATATACTCCTAAATACCACAGAAAAAGTGATGACTTGAAACACTTTAAGACATATCTCTGCAAAGTGTTTTGCTCAGGAATTCTGGACAAAACTAAAGATAATGGGAGAGGACAAATGCCCCAAATTAGGGACAATTTTTAAACATTAATTTAATTTACTTAAAAAGTAAATAGAATAGGTTTTGCATCGGTATGCCTTTTCTGAACAGTTCCATAATTTGCCTTAGTAGTCAGGTCAGAAAATGAAGTCTGTGGCTTCCTGCTTCTATCTTGCTTCTTTTTGTGGCATGGTTTGGTAACATCATGCCTTCCATATAGGTTCATAGGTAGGTACTAGGCTATCGGCTCAAGGGCTTACGTAAGCCTAGCCAACAAGGTTCCCTGACTTACGCCACCCAAGAAAGTTATTTTCCTGTGCCACTGTCGAGCAGAGACACAGAAGTGATCTCCAGGGTGTATTTCCTATTTCCCATCCACTCATCAAGATTTTCCTTGAAGAGTGCTAATGAAGAACTTTGCTTGACATAGATGGGTAACCTGTTCCAGAGTATGGGAAGTCTCTGGGACAGGAATCTATCCCTCCAGCATGTCCTGTTTATTGTGGTGACAAGGTTTAGGTCCCTAGAGTGTGTAGCTTGGAGGGATTGGGATTTCTTTAGGTGTAGCATGTCCAACAGCTCTGGGTTTGACATAGCTTTATATGTTAGGCAGAGATCACCTCGGAGTAGGTGATATGCTATGGAGTAAAGCTGGAGTTTTTTGAGGCGGTCAGTGTAGGGCATTTGTTTGTAGCCAGTAATCCTCTTTGTGAGGTACTTTTGTGGCCTTTCCAGCTGCTGCAGATGTCTTGTGAGGTACATTCAAAAAGGGGCATTGTACTCTATAATGGGTCTAATGAGTGTCGAGTAGAGGGGAACAATGACCTCTTTTTTTCCTGGATGAGAACCCTTTTGGTGTGCCATGTAGAAGGACTTCCTGACTACTGTGGCGATCTGACTATTAAAGGAGAGACTACTGTCCACCTGGGTCCCAAGGTCTCCTATCACACATTCGGTGTTAAGTAGATTGCTGCCTATGTGGTAGTTCATGAGTACAGAGTTTTTACCAAAGGGGATGACACTGCACTTTTTGGCATTGAGCTTGAGGCCATGGCTCTGACACTAGGCATCTATCTCAGCGAGGCCCTTCTGTAGGATGTCCACATCATTTGGGGACTTGACTATGGCTCCTACTTTGCAGTCATCTGCAAACTTCATAAGCCAGAGGCCTTCTGTGTTAGCCTGTACTTCAGAAAAGTAGATACCAAACAGGAGAGGTCCTAGGATGGAACCCTGTGGTACTCCAATTGTCACTGCTTTGAGGTCAGATTTGGAGTCTGCAACTTTTACAGTGCGGGTTCTATCAGTGAGCCATTTGTCAACCCATCTTGTGATGTAGGGATTTATACCTAGTTTAGTGAGTTTAGCTATAATTCCAGAATGGGGGATGGTGTCAAAAGCCTTGGCGAGGTCAAGATAGGCTGTGTGAACCACCTTGCCATCATCTACGGCTTTGGTGACTGCCTCAAAGAAGTCAATCAGGTTCAGGATGCATGATCTGCCTTTCACAAACCCGAACTGGGTGGGATACAGAGTCTGGAGGTTACCAATGTCTTTGTTTATGAGTTCCATGATGATACGTTCCATGGCCATGCAGACCGGGCTCGGTCAGGCTAATAGGTCGATAGTTCCCGGGATCAGTGGTGGCTCTCCCTTTGTGGAGTGGGATAACTGTTGCTGTGTGCCATTCAGTGGGCACAAAGCCTGATGCAAGGCTATTATTGAACATGATGCTTAAGTGGGGAGCCAGTTCATTCTGAAGTTCGTGTAAAACGCAGCCTGGGATGTTGTCCAGTCCCATGGATGCTATGTTTTTGGCTTTAGACAGTGCAGCTTTTACCTGTGTAGTTGTGATTACAGGGACTCTGCATTCTTCCTGTATAGATATGGGCCCTTTAGGGGGTGAAGGGGGGGTAACGTTAGCACTGAACCTCTCTGCAAGGATGTTGGTAATATCAGTTGGTTCTCTAATTTTCGTGCCTTTGTGCTGTAACTCAGAGCAGATCTGGGTGTTGCCATTGAGATTCTTGACATAGCTATAGAATGCTTTGTGGTTGTCCTTAGAATTAGTGGTGATTTTGTTTTCGTAGCTAGCTTTGGAGGATCTTATAAGGGATCTCAGCTTCTTACTGAGGCTGACCAGGGAGCTCCACCACTCATGGGATTTTACTCTCTTTTGCAACAGTTTCTTCCTTCTGTTCTACAGTTTGTTTATGGCAGGGGAACACCAGATTGGCTTCCTTTTTTTGGAGGATAGCTTCTTGGTTCTGTTTGGGATAGCACGATCCATGCACTTGTGTAAGTGCTTATAGAGTGCATTTGTGTAGGATTCAGCAGTTGTAACTGTATTGTCCATCTGCATGGGTTTCATGAAGTTCACCACTTCTGTCTTAAGAAGCATGAAGTTGGCTTTGGAGAAATTTTTTACCTTGGTTTCCTTAATGGGGGTGGGGGTGGGATGTGGATAACAAGGGTGATTAGCTTATGGTCAGATTGGACCAATGAGGAGTTGACTTCAGGTGTGGAACACTGGTCACTCATGTTGGTAATGACTAGGTTTAGGATATTGTTGCCCCTGGTGGGGGTGTGGATAAGTTTATCCAGGGCATTGGAGTGTATGAATTCCAGAAAGCGTTAAGCTAAGGAGTTGGTACACGAGTAGTTTTCCCAGTTAATTGTGGGGTAGTTGAAGTCGCCCATTATTAGGGTGTTTGGTTGAACCCTAATATTTTCCAGTACATCAAGAAAAGAGGAGTGGGAATCCTGGGGCATGGTGGGAGATCTGTAGCAAGCTACAATTTGGATTGCAGTTTTGCCCAGAGTTAGTTGCACTTGGATAACCTCAGATGCATTATGCTGAGCAACTAGCCTGGAGGTGTGGATATCCTTAATGAATATGGACACATCTCCACCTTTGGTGTTTCAGTCCAGGTTACATGGCCGAAAAGTGTGGTATGAGTTATAGCCTGGTAGTGCAGGGGTGCTCTCTGGAGCCTTGAACCAGGTCTCAGTCACTGCACAGATATCAATGTTCTCCATTTTAAGGAATGCCTCGAGTGAGTGCATTTTGAGATTTAGACTTCTAGCATTGAGTAGCATTACCCTCAGTTTTTGCTTGCCTGTTCCTTTTACATTGGTGAATTTGTTATTTGAACCTTGCCTAAAAAGGGACTTTAGGGGCAGCAGAGCCTTAGCCAGTATCCAGAATTCCAGGGGCGACAGGTGCAGGCCATCTGTGGCAAAGCATCGTGGTCTGTCGACCATGTCATCCCAAGCAGACAGATACTGGATCCCCTCAGAATGACACCAGAAGCTTAGCCAATTGTTGAAGTCAATAATTTTGTCCTTGTACTGCGGTATCATTCAGGGTGATGGCAGAATGCTACTCATGGCTAGGGTCATACCTGCCTGGTCTACAAGATCAGAGAGCTCCTCCATGCCTCTTTTCATGTAGTCCAGGGAGGTACGTCTCAGGTCATTCACACCAACATGGACAATGACAGAGTCATATTTGTACTTGTTGTGGAGTGACCTGAGTGCATGGGTTATGTGGTGGATCCTGGCACCTGACAGGCAGCTGACAGTAACCTTCTCCTTGTGTAGCCTGGTGAGTGGGACATCAGTGTGCCTGACTATAGAGGCACCTATGACTAGTGTGTTGGGTACGTTGTTTTGCCTTATTGGCTGTGGTTGAGTGGCACAGTGAGTCTGTGGGCTGTGTCATTTGGGTTGTGTTGGGGGGTGGAGGTTGCTTGCGTGTCTGCTTTGGAGGTCTCTGCTGCTTAGACAGATTATTATTGAGAGCCTCTGTGAATGTTTTGTGTTACTATGTGTACATTTTGGTGGTGTAGATTTAGTGAGACTATGTGATGAGTGTGGTGTGGTGCAAATGTTTACCTTCTCCTCATGACTGTCAAGTTCAGTCTTGATTGGAGAGAGCTTTACCTCCAGTTTGGCTAGATAAGTGCACCTCTCACAGGTTGTAGTGTTGGGTGGTAGGAAGAGAGGGTTGTCTGTGTACATGAGGCACTTTCTATATTGCCTCAAGATACCCAGATTCATCAGATAGACAGGAGAGAACACTGGGAGCTGACCCCTGGATATGCCTGAATAAAAAACTATTATCCTCTAGATAAGTGAGGAAAGTGAGTACAAGAGCTGTTTTTCTCTAAGCAAGTGAGAAAAGTAAGTACAAAAACTGTCTTCCTCTAGGTAATGAGGTAGATTGAGTGCTCTAGTAATTAATAGCTTATTTAGTGCTTACAAGTTCTGAACAAGTGCTGAGCATGAATAAGCAAATTTAAGTGCTAAAACTAAGAATCTGTATCTGCACTAGACAAGTTACAGGACAGAAACAAGTGCAAATGCAGGCTTTCAAATCAGAAAGTTGAGAGAGATGGAAGAGATTGGTCAAACGGCCAATAACTACAATTTCTGGGTCAGAACCACTCCTTATGTGGTAGACAGGTTACCTAGTGCTTACCACTCCCACTGATAAGCTAGAAGGCTTCCCTCCAGCACAGAAAAGGCTTGGGTGGCTCAGAAGCTTAAAATCCAGGATAATCCTCAGTAAGAGTCAAGTTATGTTTGAATACTGTATTCCAAAATATACAGTAATACCCAAGAGCCATTCCATGCACCTGTAGGGTTGTCCTGTTGAGCCTTTTCTAGTACAAGTTAAGTGTCACTTTCACATCTATTGCCAAGCACAGCAGGCCACCAATCACTGACATATACAGGCTACTAAGAGTCACTCCCCAGTGAAAGCTAGCAATAGTAATCAGTGCAAACATATTCAGGGAACAGAAGACTGAAATACAATAGCAGCTCCTATTAGATATAAATCACCCATACAGAAGTAGAATAATAACACACACAGTCATAAATTTCAAACTCTTAACACGGGAATCTAGGAAAAGCCAAATGACATGGGGACAATGGCCCAAAATCAGGGATAACTTTTCTGTATTATAATTAACATAACAGAACATATTTTACATCAGTGAGCATTTTCTGAAAAAAAAGTATGATGGTATGTCTCACATCTTGTAACAACATGACTTTTCTGAATAGCAAATGTGACACTTTAATCTCTGACATTATTGACTGACTAATCCTTAGTGATCTACCAGGAAAATCAAAACTTTTGGAAGGGACAGGGCAATAATAAGAGACAAACTCAGGAACACCTCAAAACTACACCTAAACATTTCAGAAGGGTACCCCCCAAAACTGCAGCCTTGGTAATAATCAGCCATGAGCAACTTTTACAAATTACTGCTCCACAGCTCTCAACTTCTTTGATCAAGAATCAATTGTTTTAGTAGCAATGGCTCAAAATAAGGGATATTATTTATTTATTGATTAAAGCCACATAGAAAGTTAACAGAACATATTTTGATTCAGCATGCATTTGATCAAAAAATCTGCCATTATTAAATTATTAATCTTTCGTGATTTACCACAAAAACTACATTTTTTGGAGGGACAGGGCAAATGTGATCTAAAATCAGGGGGCAATTCAGACTAGGAATACTTATCTATTTCAGAAATCTCCCCTTCCCAACTGTACAACCCTAAAATTGATTTACCTCTTAAATCAGAAAGCACAGCAACTGTCATTTTTTGTTTGCCCCTTGCAGATAGCTCAACCAACTCCAGCAACACCAGTCACAAAGTAAAAAATAATAACTAGCTCACAGTAAATAGCACCACAGAAATTTTCCAGCTTGGCTCCAAATCCAGATGTCGAACACCCAGACAACCATGTCATTATGTCCAACTCACGCACGAATTACAGTAGACAATCAAATAAACTAGATATTTTAATGAACAAAACCCACTGCCATGCAATACTGCCTCATCACTGGCTACACATATAGAATCCACATCAGTGCAGTATGTTGTGAAGTATTACAAAAATCCTTCTTCCTCTCCTTTCTAAAAACAATACAAAAGAATGAAGCTCTCTGTGATCTTAACAAAGTGATTTTTCACATTCTGTTCTCTGATTGGCTGACAAACTGCAGTTTAATCCAATAGGCATATAAGGATGAAGTCAATCAGAAAAATGGTTTCCAGAGGTGACGTAACCAATCATGAAGCTGCTATAAGTTTTGCCCCACTGTAGTACTTTGCAATGCAGAACACTGCCTGTGTTCTATTCCAAAAGTAGGATGTTCCACAGAATGCAGTATGGCATACAAAGGTTCTTGTACCACTGTAATAAATGATTCTGTACTGACTGTATATTTTCAATAAAGAAATATTTCTTTATTGCCACTGATACTTTATGTATCCAAGGAAATAGTTTAATTCAGTTGTGAGTGATGAGATATGTTTCGGGGAGCAGGGAATCAGGGAGATATAGCAAACAGCAAACTTACATGCGCAACAGGTGAATATCAAGGTTGTCTGTAGAATATAGCAGTGATGATGCCATGTGCATTATGTAATATCTAGCAGCTGATGGTAAGGAACACCTTCCAAATAACAATTGTCACCTACTCATTGTCATCCAGTATGGCAGTCTACTGTATGCAGCATTTATAGCAGACCAGTCATCCTTTGGAATGCTTGCATGCTAGCTTGCTATTCCCGGTTTATCTGGGAATGGTGTGTTTTCTTCAACAAGCTGAGGTAAATTGGTGAGGGGTGTGTCCTGTTTCTGTGACACAGATGATTGGCCCATACCCATTTTATCCCTTCTAACCCAGTTCAATGTTCCTGTAGCTAAAATAATGACTTCAGTATGAACCTTGTTGAGCAGTGAAATGATACAGCTCTGCAGTACATTATGTGAAAGGTTCACATAGCACATGTCATAGATGGTGTTTAGCTTTGCTCTAGCTGCCCTGTGACAGTCAAGGATCTTTACATTAGTCAACATGGGGGGCACTGTCACCTGGCTGGGTGTATGGTACCTGCATCAACAACATTTCTTTTCACCATCACCAAATAATAGGGCATTTTTGTTGCTACTCCTTGCCTTTCTCTTGTTATTTGTCAAGAAAGCTAAGTAAGAGATGTCACTACTTCTCTCCTTAGTTTGGTTAAAATTCAGATTCTTTAGCCTTGTCCATCTTTATTTTATTATTTCTTTTGAAAAAGGACTGATATCATACTTTCCATCCAACATGTTCTGTTGACAAAAGTTTGCACCACTCTATCCTTATTTTTTTGTTAAATAATGGTCAGAACTCCTTTTTTCATTAATCCTTCCTATCTACCCCCCCCCTTTTTTATGAAGCATTAGGGCTCCTATATTTTTTGTGTTTTGATCTCTGATACTTGCAGAGGATTGTACAGCTGTGTAAGTTGAACTTACCGTAACAGTAGATGTTTGAATGATCATGGCTGCAGTAGCTTTAGCTGTATAGGTTATGACAGCTGGCCAGCTTCCAAAGCTTCAGGGTACCTTCCATGCACCCAAACTGTCAATCAGATCAAGATGAGCTGAGTAAAATACAAGTCCGGAACCAAAGCCCATTAGAGATTTCCTGCCAGCAGAGAGAGTGTGAGACTGAGCCCTGAAAGGACAATGCTAGGAATAAGAAAGAATAAATGTCCACACCCTAGCATAAAAAATACATCAAAAAGACTAGGATAATAGATGGAGGGAGTGGCTACTGTAACAGTGATCATTTGAACATCTACTATTAGGGAAAGTTCAGCTTACACAGCTGTACTATGTTTTTCATATTTTTCACTGCTGCAGTAGCCTTAGCTATATGGGTAGATTGCCATAGCTAACTATATTCGGGAGGTGGAAGGAGAAGGGTCCAGGAGTCCCTGGGGAAAAGTCCTAGTAAAACTTGATCTAGACTTAGAGAATGAATCAAGCTTATAGTGCTTTGTATAAGTATGTGCAGAGACCCAAGTAGCAGCTTCTAGAGTATTTCTCAAATCCAACCATCTCTGAAAAGCCATAGATGAAGCCAAGGCCCTGACAGAGTGGGCCTTGACCCTGCCTGGAATAAATGTGTCACGGTGAATATAACAAAATGTAATAGTCTTAGACAACCATTTGTAAATAGTTTGATTTGACACTGGTTGTCCCTTTTTAACTTCATGAGAATTGAAAACTTGATCCAAAGAGCTGAAGATTTAGTTCTGTCAAGATAGTACTTGAGTTGCCTGTGCACATCTAAGGTATGGATTATCCTCTCCCACATTTTTAGGTTCAGGAAAGAAAATGGTGAGATGGATAGTTTGGTTTAAAGTAAACTCAGATACCATTTTAGGCATAAAAGAAGGATTAGTTCTCAAAGAAACCCTGCCCGTATAGAAAATGAGGTAGGGTTAACTCACCATAAGAGCTTGCATCTCAGATACCCTCCTTGCAGAGGTCAGAGCAATCAGTAAAACTGTTTTCATTGTTAAGAACCTCAAGACAGCCAGATTAGTGGGCTTAAATGGAGCAAGTGTTAACTTGTTTAACACAAAATTAAGATCCCAAGGAGGGGGCACTGGTTTACATGGAGACCTCTTATGCAAAAACCTCTTTCAAGAACATTTTCACATGACACTGTCTTGAAAGTGGAGGATCCGTGGGGAGACATGCTGAAACAGTATGATAAATGAACCTTGATAGAGGAATTAGAAAGGTCATACAATAGTAACTCACAAAAATACTGTAAAACCAGAGAACAACTAGCCGAAAATGGGTACTGGTTATGTTGTTGGCACCAACCATAAACCTCATTTGCTAATATATGATTCTCTTGTAGCAGGCTTTCTTGCTTCCATTAGTACATGCTGCATGTTCTCAGAAAACAGGTGCCTAAAAGGAATTAAGACCCTATCATCCAGGCAGTCAATTGAAGATGACTGATATTGGGGTGTATCAAATACCCCCTGTTCTTTTATGAGTGGATCCATTCTGCGAGGAAGCTTGTGGTAACTGACCCTGGCCACTTCCAAAAGAAGAGAGAACCATGGTTGCCTAGGCCAGAAGGGAGTCACCACAATGATCTTACAGGATTTCTTCTGAATCTTCCAAAGTATGCTGGATAGTAGTGGAAATGGTGGAAAGGCATACAGAGACATTCCCATCCAAAGAAAAGAAGAGACATCTGTCTCCCAGGCCATCTTGCATGGATTCCTGGAACAGAATTTTACCAGCTGATTGTTCAGTCAGGAGGCAAAGAGGTCCACTTGAGGAACTCCCCACAGATGGATCAAATCTCCCTGATCTAGTTACCATTTGTGAGGGACTGCCATGGCCCTGCTTAGCTTGTATGCCACACAGATTTGCGCTGATGGAATGTAGGATACCTGTAGATTGAGATTGTGCTGTGAAGCTAAATGCCAAGTTAAGATGTTTAGTCTTCAAAGGAAGTACAATATGGAGCCTCCTTGCTTATTGATGTATCACCTGACTATAGTATTGTCTATAACCATTTGTAGAAGTCCTGGGGACCAAAGATGGTTCACAGAGTTGACTGTCTTGATAAAGGCAAGCATCTCCTTGACATTTATGTGCTTGTATCTGTTATTGGTGCCCCACATCCCCTGCTCTGTTATCCCTCCAGAAACTGCTCCCCAAGCTAAGTCTGAAGTATATGTGGTGACTGCTTTGGAGCACAGATGGAGAAGGAACACCTTCCAAATAACAATTGTCATGGGGTAGACCTGGATTTAAGTATATCTGTTGTCACCACCAAAAATCTCTCATCTGATACCCCCTAGTACTAGAATTTGAAAAGATAAATGGTACTGATGTTGGAACCAAAGAGATTTCAGATACCACTGCATATTTATCATGTGGAGTTTTGCCATGGGTATCATAAGAATCATAGATGCCATGAGACACAAAAGCCTTAGGCATTCCCTCACAGTGTCTGAAATATGAGTGGAAAACATTAAAAATAGACCTAGATAAAGATCTATTTCTCCTGTGAAAGAAAAGATCTTTGAACTGAGGTATCTAGCTGACATCCTAGGAACATAATCCTGTATGTTGGAATCAAGAAAGACTGCTGAATGTTCTCTTGGAATCCAAGCTTATCCCAGAGATCTCTCACACAAGAGAGAGAGACTCCTGTCATTTTTAAAAATACTGCAAAGATAAGTAACTCATCTAATTAGTAAATGATGTGATACCCTGTAGCCTGCAATGAGCTATACTTGGCGCTAGACACTTTGTGACCACTCTTGGTGTAGTGGATACTCCAAAGTGTAAGGCAGAAAACTAATAATGTGATCCAGGCACACAAAACAGTAAGAGACACCTGACATCTGGATAAATAGGGATGTGATGATAATCATCTTCTAAGTCTAGTGTTACCAGGAAACTTGAAAGATGATGAAGAGGTAACAAGTTGTGAAGTGACATCATTTTGAATTTGGGCACTATCACAAACAAGTTTAGGAAAGAAAGCTCCAGAACTGGTCTCCAAGCATTTTCTTTCTTTGGCACTAGTAACATCCTTAAATAAAATCCCTTCCCACCTGGGAAGGAGGAACTGGTTCTATCATTCCTTGGGACAACATTGATGAAGAACAGGTGGAAACAAAAGGATCCAATCTGCATGATGAGGAATAACCTCCTGAAAAGAAGGAATTTCCTCCTACTGCTATCTGCAACCCTGCTGAATGATTTAAGAACCCATTTGTCTGAAACAATTTGTTGCTGAAAAGAAAAATGGAGATTCAGACTTTCTGGAAGAGAATAGGAGCCAGGGTGGGAGGGGGTCTCAACTTCTCTTGAAAAGTCATTCAGACTTGGACTTCCCTTGGTTTGGGGAGGTTTGAGACTTCTTTTTGGAACCCTCTTTGCCACTTTGCTTTAAATGTCTGTTTACCTGAATTCTGCTGAGACAGCTTATTCTGTTTTTTAGCAAAACTGGATGGGGAGAAAGAAAATCCCTTGGACAATTTGGAAAAGAGAGCTGAAACGTCTTAGAGATTCACTGGATCTGCTTGCTCTTTTCGTCACACTTTTTGATCACCTTTGCAGCAGACAAGCCAAACACTAAATCTCTAGCTAAGGGAGAATTAAAAAATCTCATTTTTAAATCATCTGGGATGTTCTGAGAAGGCAGCCAAGCAAACCTACAAAAGTACCAATGGCGGTAGCCCTGGGAGAAGTATCAACAGTCATATACAAACTGTAAACAATGAGTAACCTATGCAATGGAAGAAACTGAGTTATTTAAAGCAGAAACTGTAGATAAAATATTCCTTATACTTTCACAATGTTTCAGAACAAACTTTAACATATGAGCCTGTCAACTCGAAATTCTGAAAATCAAAGTTGTAGAAGTATACACTGTTTTCCCATACCTATCAATAATTTTCCCATTCTTATTAAAAAGTAGGATTGAAACTATGTACTTAGCAGCAGTGGAGTCAACTAAGGCTACAGCTGCTGGGTCAGGTTTGGGAATAGTATAAAAACTTAAAAGGCTGAGGAACTTTATACATTCTATCTGCCTTTTAGGGACAGCTGGCTAACTATCAGGAAAACTGAGGAAGTAAGACACGCAGGAATGGATGCAGGTTCTGGAAAATACTTCTGTGAAAGCTCATACTGTTTTCTGAGGGACTGAGAAACCTCAGTGTTGCCCCATCAAAAACACTGGCACATTCTAGCAATAGTCTCCAAGAAAGAGAACCCCCCCACAGGAAGAATTAGAAACTGAGTACTCTGAGTCTGAATCAGAAATCTGAGGACAAAACCCTGAAACCATCTCTGCATCTTCCTGTTCAGATTCAGAATCTTGATTCTCTTTAGGAAAAGAGGCATCCCTCTTTCTTTCATCAGAAACGACTCTACAAGAAGGATCAATAGCCTGAATTAAACCCCGAGCCAGTCCCAGTAAACTACTCCTATCCAAAGAAATTTAACAAGGAGTAAATACATGCTTGTTTTTCTGTTCTTTTTGACAGGAGAAATTTAGTCAACCATGTTACTACCAACCATACCTCTCAACATCTAAGCTCAAGAAATCTGGACAAACCCTGAAATAATGGGGGAGAAAGGCCCCAAAATATGGACAGATTTGAAATATTGCTTTTATAAACTTAGAAAATTACTAAAATAGTAGGACATATGTTAGCATGCATTTTCTGAAGGGATATGTATATCATTATTTAGTGACTTTAACCCTCAGTGATTTGTCAGAATGCCACATATTTTATAATAAACAAACTAAAAATATGAGGTAAAAATCTAAACATTCTGCAAAAATCTGGACAGTTGAGAGGTATGCTACTAACAGCCATTGCTTCCAAAAGTATAGGCACAGCATTCTGACATGAGGGAAAACTTCCCTGTTTTGTTTCCCAGGACTGACAAGAGGGGGTCTCCCTTGCTCACTGAGGGGACTCCAATAGCCACAGATGACATGGCTAACTTCCATAGTGGCTGTAGGTGCTACATCAGAGGGATTTGGGGTAAAAGAGAGAGCTGAGGTACCAGCCACAGGAGAATCACTCGTGTGGCTGAAGCAAATTGCTAGTCTGTTGTGGTGGCAAAGCCTGTTTGCTTAGCGTCTTCTTTTTATGGCTAGAAGAAGGGCCAGCTGTGGGACTGAAAATCTGTTTCATGGTAAAGATAAAAATGGCTCCCATTTCCTAGGGAAGACAAGCAACAAATGCCAGCAAAACTACCAGTTCACAGGAATTACTTTTTTGACCAAAAAGAAAGCACAGTAAAAAGCATTTTCAAACATTATGGCAGCCCCACAATGGAAAATTAGATACAATTTCTACACAGAAAATATGCTATCATTTAGTTTACAGTACCTTAAACCTGACAGAAAAAATGAGTGGTTCATTTAAAAGGTCTCTGTAGTCTCAAGACAGTCCATTAAAACACAACACTCCTAGCTTTAAAACAACTTTCCTGAAGAGGAAAGTAACAAAACATCAGTAACTATAAGAAAATGAAAGTTTTTTTCCCCAAAGGGAACCTGTCTACCCAGCAATGGAAAGCGCAAGCTGACCGTTGATCCTTGAAAGCCCCAGATGAGTGTACTCTTTGGTGGCAGTAAAGCTCTGAAAGACTTTGCATTCAAACATATCTTTTAGTTACCTCTTCTTGAGCTGCCTGACAGTTTGGGCATGTGGAAGGTGCCCACTGAAGTTTTGGAAGCTGTCTGTCTGTTATATCCTTAGCAGGATCTAACTCATATAGCTAAGGCTACTGCAGCAGTGATCACTATGAAGAACATTTGTTTTTCTCTCTTCTTAGCTAAAATATCTGCCATTTCCTATGCTTGGGCTTTTGCTATTCTGTCTGCCTTTCTGATTCTCTTTTGCTTTAATTGATAAAAGTTGCTGTCACACTCCTATTGTTTCCTTTTACTTCATGAATGCCTTTAATTAGTCAGTTAGTTACTTCTTGCAAAATCGCAAGCATAGCCTTATGGTCTCAAGACAGAAGCACTGGACATAACTGAGAACATCAGGAGCACAGATCCTTCTTCATGTATACAATTGTCATATTAACCGTAGGGCAGGCGAATACAGAAGAAAGGAAGAATATGGATTTCCTAAACAATGTGCTTATTAGAGTTCTCCTGGAAGCACCAGGAGCATCTGGCAGTCAGTGCATCTCAGAATTAGTGCTTCATTATTGCTTTTCATGAACATGTTGGCTATTGCCAATAAATGGTTTGGCGTGCAGCTCCTTGGTTCATCATTTCAAATATGTTTGATATGTTTGTACAGCTGCATTAAATTTACTCTGCTCTGGGATATCAGTACTTTCTGGTTTACAGCTAGCAGCTGAAGAGCTCTGACAGACGCACAGAAAATTCCTGTGGTATGTTTTATAATGCGCTGAGCTGAAAGTTGTTTCTGCTGTATGTTTTAAATGCAGTGCCCAAGATGTCCCTAGTACCCTTTCTGTGGATTTTATACTCATATGCATAGCTTTCTCACCCCTTCTGGACTGGTGCTAACTTTTCTCTGAAGGCAAAATACCTTCTTCCTTCCTTTCTTTCTTCCTTTCTTTCTTTCTTTCTTACTGGATAGCAAACATAGGCTGCTTATGCAATATTTTTACTAAGCATTTTTTTATGTTTGCGTAGGTGTCACATGGTTTCAGATCTATAATTTTTTTGCGGGTATGTTTCTATTTCCTTCAGTAACAATAACCTATGTGTAAATTTCTTCTTTTTCTCTCTTTTATTTATTTTTCAGCATTGTGTAAGGAATTGTTTTTATTCTCACAGCTCATTTGAAACTTTCAGTATAGCTTTCTCTTTTACTTCCCTGCACATAATCTGCCCCTTCTTAAGCAGCTTGGCTATAGTTACTGTTCACCTTTTTTGTCGTATGTAAGAATCTGAGATTGTGCAGATTATACTTAATCCCTTCATATTACAAACATTTATAAAGGGTACCAATGTTTATCTGGGAAAGCAAAGATGTGGTAAAAGCAATAAGAAATGTAGATCCACCTTCTGTTGAATATGTAGAACAGATGATGTTTTAATAATAGAATATACATTTAAGACATATCTATGAGAAAATGATAACAAAGGGAGAGACCTTGCTTTCCATGTCTTCTGTTATAACCAGAGTGTACTGAAGGAACCATTGTACTTCATTTGCATAAGGGCATTGAACATGTTTCTGTAAATTATCACACAATTTTCGTTTCTACATATGGTAAGTTTCACAAACAGCTGGATATCATTTATTCCTCACTTCCTACATCTCCACCACTTTATACTGAATTTTCCACTTTCCTAGGTATGTACTAATTTCCAGACTACCCTCCTGTATTTTACGTTCAAGCAAGGGTCTCCCTCAATAATTCCAAAGGTAGCTTCATACCCTGATTGATTAACAGACAACAGAGAGTAGTTAATACTTTCATTAGCTAGTATTTAGCATATAAAGCCTCAATTAATTCAGTAGTGAACCTGACAAAAGAAGTCATACCTTTGAGTTCTGTAAGACATTAGTGGTGTACTGGCATGAAATGATTGCTCCATCCTAGTGCTGGTTTGGCCTACTTTGCCTCATTCCCACCCTCATCCCTCTCTACTTTTCTAATCCCTCTACAGCCTCACTTTGTACAGCTAAGACTAAACTCATATACAATTTAGTAAATTGCTTAACTGATCTGCAATACCTCCTTTATTAAACTTAGATATTAAGGGGTGTTTTTAGTATGGAATGGTATGTTTATGTAGCAACAGTACTGCATGAGCAATAATAAGACAACCAAAACTTTAACGACCTAACCAAACTTTAATGAACATGCTACTAAGACTTATCCTACTAATAAATATAAACTATGCATTATTTTACAACAACACCAAATCATAACAGTGCTTTTCCAAAGCACACACTTAGTGTAGTAGCATGCTGTTAATATCATCCCCTTCACAGAATGAAATGCAACTTTACAAGATAGTGATTAAAATGCATTCATGGTAGGCAAAGCATGAAGTCAATATCAGTAAGCTTAAATGTTAATTTATGGTATTGCTACTACATAAATATCCCATTCCATAGCAATAACACCCCCACTATTAATTATTGTTTTACTGCTACTATTCTACAAAATGTTGAAGACGTGGCACATAACCCAAGTCTTTGCCAATCTACAAGTAATAAGAACTCCTCAGAAAGAGCCACTAATTTTTGCAAATTTCAAATATGTACAAGCAGCATGAATAACTTAAACAATAAAAATAAATGGACCACATTAGAAGCATATACCATAGAGCACCAATCCACTATTACAGGAATGAATGAATCATGGTCAGAGGAAGAGCAATGTGTCTTGTCTTATGATATGAATAGACAAATGTCTGTAATATTAGACATTCAATCAGAACAAACAGTAATGATAAAAAAATCCCCTTAATCAATGTAACATTAACTAAATGGAGTATCATAGGCAACATTGTTCTTAACTGGATATTAGCATGAACTATCACTGGGACAAAATTCACACACACACACACACACACACACACACACACACACACACACACACACACACACACACATACGTGTGTGTGCATGTGTGTGGTAGTATGGCATATGTGCAAGAAGTAACTGAGTGAATGAGATTTCATTAGCAGTAAGTGTAACCATGAGATTAAGAGCAAATTGGTGGACTGCACTACAGTAAGTAATGTGAATGCATGGTGTGTATGTGTGAGTGTTTATGGATTAAGGTTAGAATAAGGGGTAGGGAAGAGAATGGATTTAGTGGTGTGTGTGCCCCATTTATGTGCGCGTGTGTGTGTGTGTGTGTGTGTGTGTGTGTGTGTGTGTGTGTGTGTGTGTGTGTGTGTGTGTGTGTGTGTGTGTGTGTGTGTGTGTGTGTGTGTGTGTGTATGATGGCATTTGAGTTTGTATGTGCTATTGTTTCAGGGTTATGGTTAGAGTAATGGCTAGGTAAAGCAGTATATTTAGCATTGTACCTGTTTGATGGTGCATTTGAAGTGTGCATGTGAGTGTCTTGTGTAGTGGTATTGCTAGGGAAAGGATTTTTGGTAAGGTAATGTGCAAGGCTGAGGTTAGGGACAGCAGCAGGATTAAGGTTAGCACACATGAATAAGGTCGGGTGGGAATGAAACACATTACCTTTCCCAAAACCCCTATCCCTAAAAGTATGACTATTCAGACAAAGCACATCTGAAGGTACAATTTCTTTTTACATTTAATTGCAAAAGGAACTTATTTGTATTTTTGGGGTAGTTTTTTTTTTTTTCTACTTCTGCTGTGCAGAAATTGAAGCAATTGACAATGATGTTTCTGTAACTTGGTGTTTCACTTTTTTTTTTTTTTTTTTTTTTTACATTTGGTGCTCACCCCCCAAACAGACACACACCATCTTACCTAAACATGCTAACTGTAAACCTAACCCAGCCGCTTGCCCCTAATCCTAACCATACACCTAACCTTAGTAAAAAGGTGGGATAGGGGGAGCACAATACTTTACCAAAACCCCTTTTGCTGACAGTACCACTATTCAGACACATTATGCCTGAAGGAACTGTTATTTTTGTGACTGATCACAAAAGGAAAGCATGTGTGTGTGTGTGTGTGTGTGTGTGTGTGTGTGTGTGTGTGTGTGTGTGTGCGTGTGTGTGCGTGTGTATGTGTGCGTGTGTGTGTGTGTGTGTGTGTGTGTGTGTGTGTGTGTGTGTGTGTGTGTGTGTGTGTGTGTGTGTGTGTGTGTTAATTTCTGATATGCAGGAATTGCTGTAATGTACATTAATGTTTCTGTACATCAGTGTTTTTTTTTCATTTGGTGATTTACCTCCACCCCCCCCCACAGTACCTTACTAATGTGTGCTAACCCTATTTCTAAACCAGCTTCTGTCCCTAACCCCAACCCTGTACCTTACCTTAGAAAAAAACTTTTTGTAATGCTACCAATGCAGCAGCACAGATGCACAATACTATATCTATCCCCTTCCTTAGACTATTTACTATAACCATAACCTGCAAACTCTCGTACATATATTCCTATCCCTAAGTATAGCCAAAATGTTAAACCCAAAACCATGCTCACCTTACCCACATGCACTAGATCTTCCTACTTTAATATCTGCAACATTTGATTAAGTAAACTTTTAATGCATTTCTCCTGCTGTTCACTCTGTCAAGCATATAATATATATATATATATATATATATATATATATATATATATATATATATATATATATATATATATATATATATATATATATAGATATTGGAGGGCGCAGTGCAGTGGTAGCATTGTCGCCTCACAGCAAGAGATTCTCCTGTTCAATTCTTAGCCAGGGTGCCTGTCCTTCCTGCGTTCGTGTGGGTTTTCTCCGGGTGCTCCATTTTCCTCCCATGTTATAAAGACATGCATATGGAACATTTCTCCCTGGGACTCCCCTGAAAATTGGCTTAATTCCAAGTCGGACTTTCCCGGTTAACACATGCTAAATAAATAAAAATAAATAAATAAAACGATAAATGTTAAAAGTTAATATTGATGAGGCACCTGAATGTAACTGGAAAGGACCAAACAAAAAATAATTGCAACAAATTATTGACCTGTAAAATCTCATTAAACTGGTCAGAGACGCAACTAGGCTATGTCCAACAACAAGTACGGACTTAGAAGTCATAGATGACCCCAAAGAATTCTTCAGATATGGATACTTCCATATACTTTGAATGAATCTTGCCCAGTAAAGTCTGATTCGTCGCCTAAAGCACCAGAAACATGACTAATGTTTGAAATGATGTGATCAGTTCCAGAGTCAGTGGGAACTAGCCTTTTCATTGAATTGCATCATTTTGGCTGATTTCCTGTAATATTTGATACAAACCCAATCACACTTCTTTCCTCATTCTACAATGCCATAGCTCCTACTCAATGTATTCTATTTTTAAAAGGTCCATAATATCTCTGCAGTCAAAATCAAAGAATATATGAAGGGATTGTGTTTGCTATGAATGAAAGCAGACACTAAATGTGCCTCAAAACTCCAAAATATCCAGATCCTAAGAGCAAAGTGTAGAATAGCCACTGATGCAGCAAATTACAATGTTACACAAAGCACAATTTGTCAACTCAGATTATTCTGGAAAACACCACATGACTAACACATAATTATGGGTCACACAAGTTCCTAAACCCAATAGTATACCAAACACTACTAAGCAAAACAAAACAAAACATTAATTGCTACCAAACATTTAAATAACAGTTACCTTCCCAGACACCACTTTATCACCACAACTCTGGCATCTCAAATACTCTTGGGTAGTCTATGTGAAGATAGGTAAAGGCTGCCAGCCTAGACAGATAGAATTTTGTAGGCAATTCTGTCATTTGTAAATATTAATGTAAGCAACAGGCTTGTTCTCTTAAATGTGAAAAGACTGCATTGGATATTGAGCTGTAAAAATGTAAAAACAGTACATTCTGCTGTAAGAAAGTTAAGTCAAGCATTTTATGACTGTCTTTGATGTCAAAATTCGGAGCCGATATGTCTGGAGGGAGGCATCCTGCCTTTTGTTTTAAGACCAGAGTTAATGTCTGGAATTTGCATGTATAAATGTCTTTTGTTGCTCTGGTTTCTGACCAGGTGTGAAGAATGTAAATGTAGTTTCTGTTAGCCTGGGAACGCCAGAGAAGTGTGAAGAAGGATATTTTGTGAAGCAGCTCTGTGTTATCAATTAAAAGAGAGAGAATCAGAGAAGCTCTGAGCATTTGTCTTGAGAACATTCAACATCACCAGCAGTGCTTTTCACTATATGTAAGTTATTTAGAACAGTATTTTCTCTTAGATATAGCAAGGAAATAGGAATATTAGACTAGTTTGTTTTTCTGTGATGTCAGAACGTTTCTACGGTATTATTTTAAGTATTTCTCTGTGATCTCTGAACTATTGACGAGCACTGTGTAGTAAGAAGTATTGTCTTGTGCTTTTATTATTTATTATTTAATATTTTTAAACCTTTCAACTGTGGCTGTTTTATGTAGAGTTAATTTCAGCTCTAGAGTACATTGCATGTATATAGTGATACTGTACCAAGTCACTCTAATAAGCCTTGACTGTTCAGTCACACTTACTATTTAGATAATAATGTTGCACAGTAATAATTGGACTGCCTTTCAAAAGGGCCTCTAAGTAGCTGCTATTAGTAGATGGTGGCAGCTGGTACTACCTTTTAGACTGGGCAGTAAAGGGACACAGCTGGGGAACCTGTGCCAGCCTTCCCCAGGAGTGTCTGTGTGGTTGTATATAACTCTTACCTCAAAGTGTGTGTGTGTGTGTGTGTGTGTGTGTGTGTGTGTGTGTGTGTGTGTGTGTGTGTGTGTGTGTGTGTGTGTGTGTGTGTGTGTGTGTGTGTGTGTGTGTGTGTGTGTGTGTGTGTGTGTGTGTGTGTGTGTGTGTGTGTGTGTGTGTGTGTGAGATACTTGGGCAGGGACACGAAACCCTGGTTGGATAGAGAGGGTGCTGGAGGTTTTAGCTTGCCCACTAGGCTGAGATCTGGACTCTATACCTGTGCCAGTGGGGAGTCTTATTGGGGACCTGGAGAGAAAGGGAGAAACCAGCCCCAGACTGACTGTGATCTCTGTGTGGTCTTAAGGGAAATTGTACTTTACTGAGTCTGTATTTATTATCCTTTCCCAATATGGACGTCCCTCACTTGTGTTAGTGGTGAGGATTGAGGCTCCTTGATTGCTGGGCCAGTGCATGGGTGTCACATATTAATTGGTTGGCAGTGGTGGGATATCCATACCACATATTAATTGGTTGGCAAATACTAGTTGTTTTATAGTGGTGTGGGTAGAGTGAATTCCTGTAGCTTGTGTACAGTGAATACCAAGGGTGTTTTATACTCTAAATCAGCCATGCAGTGAATACTTAGAGTTCAGATCCCAATTGTTTTATTTCTTTTGTTAGCTTAGTTAGTCAGGGAGAGCAGGCAGCATGTCATCAGAGGAGTACGGAAAGCTGACAAGGAGCCAGCTGGCTGAGATGTGCCAGGCTAGGGGGCTGGTGCATGGAAACCTGACTAAGGCAGACGTGATTGCAGCTTTGGTCACAGCTGCATCAGAAAACAGCAACCAGGAGGACAATCAGACTGGCAGTGGAGATGTACCACCCTCAGAGAATGGACAGGTCAACCTTTCTGCACAGGACTTAAAAATCCATCTCGAGCTAAAGAGACTTGAGTTGGAGGCCAGGCATTTGGAAGTAGAAGCAGCTGAGAGACTGAGATGTCTGCAGGCTGAGGAGAATGAGAAACTGCTATGCCTGGAAGCTGAGGAAAAGGAGAGGCAGAGGCAGCATGAGAAGGACATGCTGACTCTTCACCAGAGTCATGGAGGTAATGGGGAAGGGAGTAACTGGACCCCAGAAGCACAAAAGGTCAGTAAATTTCTTCCACGGTTTAAAGAGGGGGATAATTTTGATAGTTTCATTCATATATTTGAGAGGGTATGTAAACAGTATGATGTTGACCAAAGGCTCTTGGTACAGTTCCTGACCCCCTTATTCCATGGTAAAGCTGTAACTGTGTTGTCTAAAATGTCTGACGTTGACTGTTTTAATTAGACTGCTGCTAAGCATTGCTTGTTAGAATGTTTTAAGCTAACACCTGAAACTTACTGAAACTTATAGGAAAAAGTTTTGTGAGCATAGACGCAAGGCAGATGAAAGTGTGTGTGAATATGTCGCTGAACTAGGCACTTATTTTCATAGGTGGGTGAGTGGATGTCAGGTCACCACTTTTGAAGGGCTGGCAGACCTTTTGGTGAGGGAACAAGCACTTATCACTTTGCCTGAGGACATGGGGATCTGGTTAGCTGATAGATAATTTGCTACTTCAGATGAGCTGGGGAAGAAGGGAGACCTATACCTAGCAAGCAGGACAGCCCTGCACAGGAAAGGGACCCCCAGTACTGCTCATGGGTCTAAAGGAACCCATGGTGGGCAGCACAGACTGCCCGAACAGAATCTGCCAGTAGCAGGGGAAGCCACTAGTCCAGTTACATGTCCAGGGCTTAGGGTTAAATGTTTTGAATGCAAGCAGTGGGGACATGTGGCATACAGATGTCCATGGAGGCAAGGTGGGGAACAAAAGGTGAGAGAAAGTGGGAAAGACAAAATGCCAAAAGTAGGTTGTCTTGAGACAACAGGGGGTACCGAATTACCATCCTGCAGATGTCATGATAGGGAAGGATTTGGATGAGGCAGTACCATGTGCTTATGCAGTTTCCCATAGTCAGGCTAGGAGACAAGCATGTGGGTCTGGTAGCTTGTGGGAGATCCAGACAGACTGCATACTTGCAGCCAGGACTGGTGAGGTGGTTACTTCAGGGAGGGAGCTACCCTGTAGCAGTGAGACTGAAGGTGAGCCACAGCTGCTTGTGGGTACTGATGTTCCCTTGGCTAGATGGATTGCAAAGGTAGAGGTGAGTAGTAGTACCCAGGCTGACAGTGAGGCACAACTGTCAGAAGATACCAGACTTCCTGTGGAAGGAGAGCTGGGGAAGGGTTACAAAGAAACAGTTGAGACAGGCTCTTTTCTCAGACCCTACATTGCAAGGCCTGAGGCGGGTAGCTAGGGAGGCACCTGATTCATAAGGGAAGGGGGAATCTGTATGCTGGGACAAAGTGTTACTGTACAGAGTGGACCCCTGAGGGAGGGCTAGAAGGTGAAAGGGTAAAGCAGTTGGTAGTGCCTAGAGCCTACTGTCTGGTGCTTCTAGCCATGTCCCATGATATTCCCTTTGCAGGTCATATGGGCATAAAATGTATAAAGAGACATATTATGCAGAATTTCTATTGGCCTGGAATTTTAAGAGATGTAACAGGGTACTGCAGGACCTGTGAGCAGTGCCAAAAGGTAGGCAAGGCAGGAGACAAGGGGAGAGCTCCTTTGATGCCTTTGCCTGTGATTGAGGAGCCATTTCAGAGGGTAGCTGTATATATTGTGGGGCCTCTGAATACATTCCTAATGTTTCTCTGCAGGTATGGCAACTGCAAGGTCACAAAATTCTCAATGCAAAGTCAAAATCTGACTAGCAGACAGTGGCAGCAACCTATTATTTATTAATGTATACACATACACATACAAAATGTATTAATCCAGAATAAGCTAAACAGACCGGTTTTGGCTAGTATACTACATAGCCTTCATCAGTGTAATGAAATACAATAAGCTCATCCATTAAATACTCTGTGTTATGCCATTAAGTGACTAATTAAAGATGCTCATTTAATCCAGGTGCAAACTGTAACCTAATTTAATTATCCATTTCTTTCTTTTGTGTTCAGTAACTCATGCCAGCTTGATTTATTTGATTTGATGCCTAGGATATGATCAGTTATGATGAAATTAAATGAAGCATTTTTATGTAATATAGTGTGTTTATATAGGGCATTAGTGTTTCTTTGATGTTTAATATCACTAAGGTGTTCTGATATCCTATATTTTACTGGTCTTGAAGTCTGACCTATATAGAAAGCAGAGCATTTACAGACAACAAGATATATAACCCAATCTGAGTTACAATTTGCAAAAAAGGGAATGTCATATACCTGACTTGTATTCTTACTGCTGAAACTTTTCATTTTCAATATTCTGGGACAATATGTACAATGGCCACAGGGAAACATCCAGTAGCAATCTTTCTTTCAAGTGTACATAGTAAGCTTTCTTTTTTCTTATAGGGCCCTTAGTTGTAGTGATTAAAGTAAGAGGCCAAGTTTTTTCCTTTTCTAAAGGAAAATTGGCATCTATTCCCTATTAATCCAAAAAGTTTATTTTCCGCAAGCAGGAAATTCCAATTGCAGTGGACACTGTCCATTAATGCCCCAGTGTTCCTTCCAAAGGTCATAACAAACCGTAAGGTACATTCTTGTCTATCTTCCTGGCTTTTGTATTGAAGATTTTCTCTCTATATATTTTCTACCTTATTCTTAGCTTGAGCTTGAGCATAGCCTGCTTTGTAACCCCTTTCTTTAAACCTAAGGGTAAGGTCATCTCTGAAATGCTTATATGTATCATTATCCGTGCATATAAGTTTGATCCTCATGTATTGTGACTTTGGTATATTTTTGCAGATATGTGGAGGATGATAGCTGGTAGCATGGAGAAGGGAATTATATTCTGGGAATTTGCAGTTGTTGTTGTTTGTCTTTCGGTCGCCACAGCAGAACTCTGGTCCGCTTAATGATTGGCAGTAGATTTTTTACGAAACGCCAAGGTGCCAGCTCGACACCCAACCTTCAATGAATGCAAACTTCGGTAATCAAGGTGTTATCAGGAACTTTGATGACCATTACATCCAAAAAGGTTATCTGTTCCTTATCTTGGTTTACCGTAAACTCAATCCTCCATTTATTTTCATTCAAATAACTAACAAATTCATAAAGATGTTCCACATCCAATCTCCATACCATCCAGCAATCATCCAAATATCTTTTCCAAATGTCTATTTCATCCATGTACAGATTGTGGGAGCTGTCGTATATAATTTGCTCCTCTATATATGCCATAAATAGGTCAGCATATATGGGGGCAAAGGATGCCCCCATTGCTGCACCTTGAATCTGTAAATAACATTTGTCTTGATAAAAGAAGATATTTTGGTGAGTACATGCTCGGTAAGACAGATGAGAAGTGTATTGAAGCCAGGGTGGTATAACTCTGATCTATATAACCAGTATTCTAATGCTTCAATACCAGCCCAATGTGGAATGTTGGTATATAGGGCTTTAACATCTAAGGTACAGAGTAACCAACCTGCCTCCAATTCCATTTCAGAGATGACCTGAAGAAATTCTGTAGTATCCCTAAGGCGGGCCCTTACCCATTTAAGAAGTGATTTTAGATACTTCGCAAGATATTGAGACAAAGGTTCTGTTAGGAAGCCCTTCCCAGATACTATAGGTCTTCCTGGAGGGTTACGAAGAATTTTATGAATTTTCGGCAGAAAATATATATATATTGATTGTTAGGATCTGATATCATCAGGTGTTTCCTGGTAGTATCCGTAATAATACCCTCTTCTACTGCTAGGGATAAGAAATCATCAATCTGCTTTTTGAAATGTAGGGTGGGATTATATGTAAGATGTACATAATATCTCCCATCTGGTTGTATTGTATCCATTCTTGCACCACCACCGCCCCTCCTTTATCTGACCTTAAAATGACTAGTTCATGATTGTTTGCTAGTCTGGAAATTGCAGTCATCTCAGTCTTGGAAACATTACTAGGCCTAACCTGGCTTTCCCTAGAACAGAAATGCAGGGCCTTAAGAATGGAATTTTGGAAAATAAATACATTATGATTCATTGGGGGGGCGGGGGGTAAAGGTAGATTTATGATATCTAAATTCTTCATTTACACCCGTAGATTCTCTATCCTGAAAAAAATAATTTCAAGTTAAGGTTTCTACAAAAAGCAATCACATCTTTAGCAAAGCTTTCCTCAGATACAAAAGAGCCAGGTATGAATGACATTCTTTACTGAGAATATCCTCCTCCAAGGAGGAGAAGGGGTGGGATGATATATTCAGCACATTTTCATTTACTGTTTCCATACTGAAGTAATCCCTCCATATTGTCCACATTTCCTATGTTTTCTGCCCCCCCCCCCTTTTGGTTTAATTCTAAAGGGGTACTGGAATTTCTTCTCTTCTGTGCTGGGGAGCCTGTGGATGCCAAGGTATCTACTTCAAATCCAGAGGAAGAATCTCCCCCTGAAGTATCTGTACTAGAAGTAAGGGCTTTCATGAGTATTGATCTTGGACATTTTCTTTTAGGTGTGTTTCTATATGGTTGTAAAAATCGGACATGTTTGTCCTTATTCCTAATGAAGGGGTCCCCCTATCATAATCTTCCAAATCCCTAAGATATTTCTTTTTCTTTCCCTCCTTCAATTGTGCTGAAGGTTTTAGCTTGCCCACTAGACTGAGATCTGGACCCTATAGCTGTGCCAGTGGGGAGTCTTATTGGGGACCTGGAGAGAAAGAGAGAAACCAGCCCCAGACTGACTGTGATCACTGTGTGCTCTTAAGGGAAACTGTACTTTACTGTGTGTGTATTTATTATCCTTTCCCAATATGGACGTCCCTCACTGTTGTTAGTGTTGAGGATTGAGGCTAATTGATTGCTGGGCCAGTGCATGGGCGTCACAGTCTAAGTTTAAGTTCAGATAACTTAAAAGGAAGAAAGCCCATAAACATCTACAGAACACTAGCCTTTTCAAATGTGTTGGTCCACAGATGCTTCATCCTAATTTTTTTTTTCTTTTGCAAGCCAATATATAAACCTTTTACACACACACACAAACACACACACACACACACACACACACACACACACACACACACACACACACACACACACACACACACGCACACACACGCATGCGCACACACACACACACACACACACACACACACACACACACACACACACACACACACACACACACACACACAAAATCTCATTCTGACCATTGAAAGAATACCAAGAATACCCTATAACTTTAAACATGCTCACATTTCTCAATGCCTACAATTTCCTCACCAAAAACCCTTAGAAACTTCACACAAATAAATCCTTTCTACCATAAAAATGTAATAAAATCAATTTATAAGCAGCTGCTAGACTACCTATTGACCAAAACTGATAGTCATATATCCCTTAATAGGTAACTATCTCAACAGACTGTAAATCTCAATTTTATTTAAGCTTTGCAACTCTCTATTAGTCAGATCAAGTTTTACTTCACACTGGGCAAAATGGAAGGTCAGCCTACTTGCTTCCACTCTCTTGGCAGCCTCATTGTATTTGGTATCCTAAAGCAGTGTATCAACTTCAATACACTCAGAAATAATAAACTCTTACTAAATACAAATAACTCTGTCAGAGGTACAAATATGTAAGAGATTTGGAGGCTTTCCTCACACATAAAATGCAGCCTGTGAACATCACACTAACATAAGGTTTTCATCAAAAGCGAAGTCAAATGCTTTTTGTTTAAATAGCAAAGTCCCTGATAACTCTCCCTCCTTCACCATCTACTCAGCCAATAAAACTAAAATTGAACCTGTCCAGTACATCAAACTGCTTGGAGTCGCAATTGACAACAACCTAAAATTTGACAAACACTTCACTCTAACTATCAGCAAGGTCCACATTAAGCTAGGCTCACTATATAGAGTCAAGACATACTTAATCAAGGCCACTAGACATTCCATAGCTAGGACTCATCCACTCTCTACTCTTCTATATGCCTCACCAATATTCACTAATCTCAGAAAATCAGATTTAAACAAACTGGAGTCCTGCTATACCCAAATCTCAATATTCACTACTAATCTCCCTTACAGATCACATAATTGCACAGGACTTTATAAACTAAATTAGATTGAACTACCCAATCTCCTATCCCTCAACCAACTAACTTTCAATCATTCCATTTTTCACCATCCAGACAACTGTCCAGCACTCAAGAGCTTAGTGTAGCGCTACTCAAATGACAGGCCACCAAGAACCTCTAACAAACTACTACTCAAACTAACCAAATCTAATAATCTTTATGGTAACTCTCTATTCTACCGCCAAATATCTAAGTCCTGGAATTCCATGCCTCAGAGAATACTAAATTCTAGCAACAGATCCAGATTTAAATTATTGCTTAAGGAACACCTTACCGAAAACTGGCTTTGCTCCTGCGCTAATCCAGGCTGATCATTCTGTCCTTCCTTGTTCTTACAACCGAAATCTCTCTTCCCTTACTAAATTCTAACATCCAGACTATCCCTTCTCTCACTGAATTCCAGTTTCTCGATATCTATCTCAAGCTCACTACTGCTCCTATTTTATTTACTTTATCTCAAGCTTCCTACAGTTTCATCGTATTCCCTCCTTCTTGTACTTCACCTCAGTACTGCCTTAGCTATCACTATTTAGAACAAGTGTGTGTGTGTGTGTCCTTCGGCTTATCCCGGTTAGGGGTCGCCACAGCGGAACTCCGGTCCGCTAATATTTGGTAGTGGATTTTTACGTGCTGAGTTACCAGCCCTGATGCACAATCTTCAACTAAGGCACACCCATTCATGCATGTCTCCACACAGAAGATGCTCTAGCTGAGAACTGAATGGGACAACATCTTGCTGTGAGGCGACAAAGCTACCACATCACCACTACTGCGGGATATCACTATTTAGGACAAGTAACACTAGCATAACAACAATCAGCCATATTCTTGTTCATGTATCATACATATATCTCATAAATATTTACCACCAAAACCATGATATTGATCTACTGATCAGTCATTTCTCTATGATGGTACAATCTATTTCATGCTAGTTTATTTGTTAGCTTTCTTTTTTTCACTTTATATTACTTTCTCAAAGTTATATATTCTTGGTTGTTATCAGTTTCTTGCATTGTTTGTAATGTGCTTTGTTTTTGTAATGGAGCTTTTCTCCCCAGGCCTCCGCTGAAAAAGGGCCACTGGCCCAGTCGGACATTCCTGGTAAACAAATGTAAAATAAATACATAAATAAATAAAATATTTTAAGCTGCACTTATGCTGACCTGTGTAATGATACCTTTCTGTACTGCTCTGCTTTTTTTGCCACATTTTACCTGAAATGTTAGCTGTTTGCATTTTTTACATTGTTCTGGGGCTTTAGTCTTGTAGCTTCATTTGCACTTGTGGGAAGACTGTGAATTACTGGAAAATGTTAGCATTGATTATACATTATACTGCATGTCTATCTCCATAAGTAGAAATAATTGTAAAAGCTAGCTATCTGTAGTTTGAACCCTGTGTGGGGCCTAATTCTTGCAGCATCATTCACATTTGTGCCATACTTGAGTCTCATTTAGTGTTTTATTACAGCATTGACTCCATTGTCAGGATTAGGGTCAATTTCTGTATAGTTTGGTGCCTTAGTCTGTGCTGGGATTGCAGTTGTGGCAGCATTGTGAATTCTGCTCCAGGTTTTGTACTTCAGTACTTTTATAGCTGTTCATATTCCAATGTTGCTACTAGATTCTTCTACTTATCATTTATCTGCTTAAGGTTCAGCTGGACAGCTAGTATAGCTGTCGCTATGTGCTATGTTCAACAGGAACTCGATAGAAGATCAAACCTGTAGGCAAAATGGTAAATATTCCACCAGCTTAGGCATGGTGTTTAACAAACGAGCACAGAAACCTAGGCCCACCTCTCTCAAAGAGTTTCCCTACTGTGGGCAGTTGGAGACATACTTCTTCTTTCCTGAGAATCCCTCTCCAGACATGAGGACTCGCCTTCAAGTGAGGCAGAATGACAGTCTCCAAACTTACTATACACAAGACAGTTAGCCAGTCCCTAAGGAAAGCCCTCCTTATATACAAGAGATGCCCTTCCACCTACAATGACCTATTAATCACTATCCTGCCCAAGTACACCAACCAGCAATAGAATTGCATGTTTCAGTGACTGGGCTTGCTTCAACAGTTTCAGGTGACCCTTTCCAGCTGAAAGAATAAGTTAGGAGTATAATTCTATGTACGTCCAGCTCATTAAACCTATTTATTTAATTGTAGTGTCCTTGTCCCATTGGAAGCATGCTGCAAAACAAATTCCTGCTTATATCTCTCTCACTTGTTGTATGCTTGCACCTTTAGAACCCCTTACTCTTAGCCCTCTTATACTTTACCTGTGAGCTGCTATTTCTTTGACCCCAGCCCCAGTAAGTTTTATGCTGTAACTACTTGCTTTTCTTGTAATTGCCTACTTTCTGCCCCAATCATATCTGTCATATTCTTTGTATCTTACTATTTCCCCTGCTATCCAGCCATATACTCAGAAACTGCTGACCATACTTTTTTGTTTGTTTTTCAGCTCTATCCCTAACGCTGAGTCACAGACTTTTTCAGCTCTATCCCTAACTCTGAGTCATAGACTCACTTTGCTCTGTACTAATAGCCCACATTACAGCAGGTTAAAATAAGAGTACATTATAATAACAGCCCTTCTTACCTGCACTATATTCTAGCATTTGGAGATTTTTTTTTATAATCTCTCTGGTCTTTTGCGGCTTTCAGAAGCCAGGTGCATCCCACTTTGTTCACCCTCCACTTCGCTCCGGGCTCCCTTCACTCCCCTACCTTGCCCCCAGTCCCACTCACTCCCTATTTCTTTAGACTTATATTCTCTCCCTGCCCCTCCCATTATTCCAACCACCAATCAACTCACTCCAACAATTCCTAACCTAAGACCTGCCCATTATTGCATCTTCCAATAAACTCCCTCCAACAATAGCTTAACTAAGACCTACCTTAATCCCTCTACACCAACACACCTATCTCTTTTATCTGTATCACAATGGCTTCCCCAACCAACATACTCCATCATATAACTTTCATTATTTTCATTATGACCAACATTATTCTTCTTATCCTACTACTGCTAGCTTCCTCTACACACACCATCTTAATTTCACCACCACCAACATGTAGCACCCAAACTCTTCCATTATCCCATAACACTGATAGCTACTCCAGCATCTCATCCTCCTTACTAGCGTCATGTACCATTAATATATCCAAATAAAGAATACTCCCTTCCAACTCCAAACTTAAATTACGTCTTGTACACCTTCTCAAATCTTTCTCATGAAGCTATCAAACATGTAATTTTATTCACCTACTCCTCTCACTAATACAGTGTGGAGATGTACATCCCAATCCCAGACCAAATTACCCTCCAGAACCCACATCTGCTTCAAATAACCAACAAATTCAACTAATAACAGTAAACACACACAGTATTTGTAATAAAATCACAGAATGTCATGCCTGGTTAACTACCCACACCCCAAATATTGTTGCAGTAACAGAAACTTGGCTTAAAGCACATATTGCCGACACTGAAATTCTTCCATCCAGCTATAATATTATTCTCTCCGACAGACTCCATAAGAAGGGTGGCAGCATAATATTAATATACCAAAACTCCCTAAATATTACAATCTACTCAAAACCAAGCCCTACTTTCGGAAACATAGAATTACAGTACTAGTGACATCCCTTCATATCAATAGCAACAAACATTTAACTACTGCAATTAGTTTACATTCCCCAAGGCCAAAATATTCACATATTAGAGGATTTTCTATCCTGGATAAACCAGAATATCTCACATGAAACCATAATCCTAGGTGACACCAACATTAATTGGCTAAACCTAATTTCCTCCTCTCCAGTAAACAGCATAAATCTACATAGTTGCACACAGCTTATTACCACCCCTACCCATGGTCTATCCACTGAATCTGAATCTGCCTATCCCACCCACAAAATTGCACAAACTCAGGCACCCTTCCCAACATACTAAGTGACCACCTCCCAGCATACACCCATAGGACTCTCCCCCAAATATCCAAAACACCCTCTTATAAACTATCAAGACATCTCACCCACTTCGACCAAAATAAATTCATAAGCCTTTTAAAAGCTCAGAAATGAACCCCACTAAAAATACTCCCCTTGGATGAGGCTGTCAGGAGTGTAGCCCCAATACGAACCAAATGAACAAAAATTAATCACGCCCCCTGGTAAACAAAACAGACCAAACAAAGTCTCCTACATAGAGACAAAGCATGGAAAGTATGGCAAAAAAAATAAAACAAAACAAAATGAAATCAACTACAAACAACTCCACAATAAAGTCAAAAAATGTGTTATACAAGATAAAAGAAACTGCTTCTAATGTCAACTCTCCTCCTTACACAACAATCCCAAAAAATTCTGGAAATCTGTCCCCACCCTACTTAATCCTAGCACCATACAAAATCCATCCCCTGCACCCAATAAGACTGCACAACAAATTTGCCATGAATGCAATACCCACTTTATTTCCTCCATTCAATAGTTAATCAAAGACTCATCGCCAGACACAGTCCCAAACTCACAATATTCCACTAACTCCTCACTTATTATTAACAGACCTTTTTCCTTAGACAACTCAACTGATACTCCCTCATCTCCCTCTTTTAATATTCAGCCTGTACCCACCTCTTTCATACTCAAACTCCTAAACAAACTGAAACCCTGCTCCCTTTCTGCAGATGGTCTTCCCCCAGAATATCTACAACTAGCAGCAAGTGCTATCGTATATCCAGTCAGCACACTTATTAATCGTTCTATCTCAGAATGCTATGTCCCCCAGTTGTGGAAAAAAATCTATTATACCATGACCCCCCCAAAACGTGCACGCTGATTGGCCAGTGTGCACATTGTAAATCGAGTTATACTAATGGAAAAAGGTCCGGTCGCCCGGACTTTTTTCCATTAGTATAACTCTACTTTTAAACACTGTCGCTATGTTAAATGGGTTTAACATAGCGAGACAGTTTAAAATAAGCAACGGAGATCTCCGTTGCTTATTTTAGCTGTCTCGCCATGCTAAACCCATTTAACATAGCGAGACAGGTTTAAAAAAGCAACGGAGAAAGCAAGATCTCCGTTGCTTTTACTGTTCGCTATGTTAAATGGGTTTAACATAGCGAGACAGTTTTAAAATAAGCAACGGACATCTCCGTTGCTTATTTTAACTGTCTCGCTATGTTAAACCCATTTAACATAGCTTAACAGTAAAAAAGCAACGGAGATCTTGCTTTCTCCGTTTTGCTCAACTCTGATGTACTGCGAGGCGCCGCAGTACATCAGAACTGCCGCGATGCCAGACATCTGCGGAAGGGCGGTAAACAGGCATTATACTATGCCATTATTTAAGAAAAGTAATAGTTTCTTTTCTTAAATAATGTCATAATAGCAATAACTCACTTCTGGTGTGGGTAATGCTGTATTTACCACGGTTGGCTTTTGGTCCTCGGGCTTCGCCCTCGGGACCAAACCACGCCAACCGTGGGTAAATCCAGCATTACCCACACCCAGGCGTGGGTTATTGCTATATTATTACACCATTACACAAAGGGGGAAATTCCCATGATCTCTCAAACTTCCGCCCTATTTCTCCTTTATCAAAAATCTTAGAGAAATGTGTTCATACACAATTGCTTAAACAACTCTCTGAGAACGCTCTTCCTGCCCCCACCCAGCACGGATTCCATCCAGGACATAGCATCATCACAGCCCTGCTCACATTCACTGATACTGTTCTGAAAGCCATGGATGCTGGTCATCCTACCTCAGTAATTTTACTGGACCTATCTAAGGCTTTTGACACAGTATCCCATACTAAACTACTAAACCAACTATCAGTACTAGGATGCTCCAGTAATGTACTCAGCTGGTTTACCTCCTACCTAAATAATAGGAAACAATCTGTAAGATGGCAAAATGTTCAAACTGACTATCAAGCTAACAACACAGGAGTCCTACAAGGATCCATATTAGGGCCATTACTCTTTAATACCTTCATCAATGATCTGCACAAAGCGACCCAACTAGGTAATCATCCAATACATTGATGATTCCACATTTCTGTCTGTCCCAATGCCCCCATTCACTGCTGGGTCTACCAGCTCCTCCTTCCACCTCTGGACTTTCTGTGATAAAGAGTTGGGATTGGTGTAGGTCTTACGGGCATCCTGTGGGGTCATGTCAGTTCACTGTTTCTGTTAAGTAAGTTTTTTTAATTAATGACCTACCCTCATTTTTTCTACCCTCTCCCCTGCATTCATCTTTTCCATCAAAGTGCTACTCACCTTTATGGACCATGCTTACCCATCCCTCCCTGCAGTGCTTCAAATGCCTATGCTGCTAATCCAGCACAGGTCAACTTGTCTGTACTTAGAGCACGATATGTTCTTGACCTGGTATTTACAAAGTAGTGTTATCATGCATAACTCCACAAATAATTCTCACTCCGATTAAGTCAGACCATAAGCTAGTAACCTTTTCCCTCTAGCTATCTAAATATCCTGAAACAAATATATTGGCATTCAAAGATTTCACATTCAAATCTATACAAACTCTATGATGGAATCATGAAATTCACTTACAACAATATCATCCCAGGGGTCTACTTCAAAAACCTATTTACTCAAATTACTTATGATTGATATAAAAGCATCAAAACCATCAAAACCTTAATTACACAAAACATCACATCAGCAAAAACATCAAACGAGAAAGGAACCACTTGTCTACCAGGACAAAATACAGAAATGAAAGCATGTCAAACCGACCAAAGTGTGGGGTTTGCTCCCACACCGCCCCAACTAAATATACCAACTCCGAGACTGCACTATAGTAGGGAAAAGGGAAGATTTCCCCATGGTGGCAAGTGGTTGCTTTTCCGGTTGACATTTTTGTTGATGGGATGTTTCATATAATTAAGGCTATGATGCTTTTGTCTCCATCATAAGTAATTCAGGTAGAAGAAGAAGAAGATAAGTAATTCAGGTAAGTGGGTTTTCACGTTTTTGAAGTAGATGCCACCCCAGACATCACCTCATCAGATAGATTCACAAAGGAGTTTAATGCCCTCATAAATAAAGGTATAGAATTTGCAGACCTATCTAGATCCATGTATAATGGGAAATTTAAAAGCAATCCACCCTGGTGGTCCACTGGCATAAATGAAATCTACAATAAAGGGGAAAAAAAATTACAGTATACAACAGGTTTATACACTCTCAAACCAAGGAAAATATTAGAAATCTGGCTAAAAATTAAAAAAATACTATTAGATCTACTAAAGCAGCCCATGAACTCAGTTTGGCATCTGAAGCTAAGGACAATTAAAAGAATTCTTCTTTAGTTATGTTAGGAAACTAAAAAACAATACTCAATAATGTACAGAACTCATACTAAATGCCAAAACCTGCTTTGACCTGGTGGATGTTGACAATATACTGGAAATAAGTTTAGTGCAAATTTCACTTCTGAGATGGCTATCCAAAACTCACCTATTTCTATATCTCTCAAATCCCCAATTATCCCTTAAGAACGTATGCTAAAATTGTTGTCCAAGACTAGGAACACTTCCTTCCTGGAACCAGATAACCTATGGGACTATTTGTTAATTACTCCCAAACCTGCCCTTGTAGAACCTCTCCAAAACCTATTTAGCATGCTCCTGGCTATAGGCTCAGTACTGGAAGCATTGCATACAGCACTGGTGATGTCACAACATAAAGGTGGGCCTACTTCCAACCCCAGAAATAATAGGCCCATCATCCTGATCTGTCTCATTTATAAAAAACAGACCATGCCAGAGATGTACTTTCAACAGCTGTTTTATTATTACAAAAAGATTAAACTATTTCATCTAAAATAAGTACAGGAATTCATTAGTACCTAGGTAAAAACACAAAAAGCTCTAAATTTGTAGAAGACATGTCATATGACAAAAAAATCTACTGACAAAATCACATGACCCAAATGTCAGAATTATCTTGTTTAAAATAATATGCAAAATGATCACAAATATGAAAATGAGGACATTTAAAAACATTAAAAGCAATCATAAATAATTTAAGAACATCACTGAAAACTTTATACAATCATAACATAGTATTCCTGAGTTTTAAAACACTTAAAATAAAAAAAAAATAATTTAACACATGGGGTTCAGGCTTCTTTTTTTTTCAATAATAATTCTTTATTTTTCTTTTTTTTTCTAAATGTTAATACAATACTACAACCTATTTACAATATATACATGAATGCTTCCAACAGTTACATAGAGTCATTATACATAACTTTACACTTCTAAATAGATATTACAGAAAAAAAAAGAATAAAAATCTAGTATCAATATAAGGCTTATCTATAGACAACTCCATAATTAGTCTGTACTTCCCGGAGAAAAGTGGAATGGAACCTTAAGCTAAGACAATGTTAAAGATTTGCTCCCATATTTTTGTATTATTTACACTTTTTTTATGATCACTAATTAATAATTTATGTGCTAAGATATGTTTTATCGCTACACTCTTGAAATTTTCCCATGAAGTCTGGGATGGATTCAACCAATTTGTAGCAATATACAGCTTCATTAACAAAAAAATATTTATGAGTATGATCCTTTGGGATCTCTCCAAATTAGTTGGTGGAATATGCAGAATCATAAACTCCCAAGAAAGTGTAGACTGTTGATATCCCATTTTTTGTAGTTGGAATTTCAAAGAATTCCAGAGTTTAAAAATACATTTACAACTCCAGAACATGTGTAAAAGGTCAGCCGTTTGATCTATACAATATGGGCATTTGGGTGATTTTTTTGAGTTAAATTTATGTAAAGTGAGACGCGTATAATACGCATTATTAAATATCATCAACTGAGTAAATAATAACTTCTGAAGGGATACTGATTTTAAGGTTAAGTTAATTGCTCTTACTATTTTACTATCTTCAATCGTTAACAATTTCTCCTTCCAGTATTTCGATAAAAGTATTTGGTCATTGTATTTCACCTCTTTCATCAAACTATATGACGCTGTTATATATTTACATTCCTGTGTTAAGGTTTGCCATAAGTTTAGGCAAATGTTTATATCTTCTTCTTTAATTTTGAAATTCCTATTACTAAAATAGCTTATTGATCAGTCCTTTAACTGTCTTATTATAATTAAATATGAGTTAGGGAGATCCATCTCTCTTAGTATGTTATGTATTGAGATACCTAGAAAGGCATATAAATCGAGTATGGTTAAATTACTTATAAGTGGGAATTTCTTAAGGTCTATCAACTGATTACCAATTTTCAAATTCGGGTTTTTATGAAATGGTTGAAAAATCATCATATATTGTAAAAGATTTAGTGAGTTAAACAGACTTTGTACTGATATTATATATATTTTGATATGCTCCATCAAAGCGTACATTTTAAGGGTATCTTTGTTTAAAAAAGGTAATGCCTTACAATTAATACCCAGACCAGCAACATGTTTATGATTTAGAATCAACCACTTAGGAGCCCATTTCGAATTGATCTTATCAAAGTTAACTACTCTTAGAATTCTATTAGCATTTATTATTAAATAATATGTTTCAAAATTCGGTAGTTCCAACCCCCCCTATTTTTCGGAGTCATCAGTTTGTCATAAGATATCCTAACTTTTCTAGGTTCCCATACAAATCTAGCTAATTCTGTATGAAGTTGTTTGAAGAATTTCCTGGAAATTTGAACTTGAGTAGCTCTAAAGATATATAGTATTCTGGGAAGTATGTTCATTTTAATAATTGAGGTCTTTGCCATTATTGGTAATTTCAGATTATCCCATCTTTTTAAATCAGAGACTATCTGTTCCCAAATTAACTTAACATTATTTATGTAAAAGTCTCTATTATCTGTTGAAAAAACAATCCCTAAATATTTTATTTTTTCTTCGGATTTTACCTGCCCTACCAATGGTAAAAGCGAGAAGGGTGTAGGTGTCTTTAATGGGAATACCTTGGTTTTTTTTAAATTTATTTTGTAATTAGATATTTTTGCAAAGTCTTCCACAGCTTTTAATATTTTCTTAATATCTGAAACAGGTGTTGTGCAGTAAATATTCAAATCATCCGCAAAATCAGCCATGGAAATCTTTGTACCATAAATTATTGGAGCATTGTGATAAATATTTTGTTTGATATGTAGAAATAATGGTTCTAAATATAAATTGAATAATATAGGAGATAACGGACATCCTTGCCGGGTACCATTCTTAATCTGAATTCTTTTTGAGAGATTCTTATTAATAACTAGGTTTGTATAAGGATTATTATATAGTTTTTTTAAAGTTAAAATGAATTCTTGCGGTATATTAAAACATGCTAAAATATCAAACAAACATTCTAAGTTCACTCTATCAAAAACTTTTTGTGTGTCAATTATGAGTGCATATGCATTAAAGTTCCTGTGAGTGGCATAAGAAATCAGTGTATGAAGTGGTAACGTATTATCTGTAGTTTGTCTGCTATTTATAAAACCGGCTTGTTCATCTGATATTATCAGGTTAATTACCTTCTTCAATCTGTTAGCCAAAATCGATGTCATAATTTTCATATCTATATTCAAAAGTGAAATAGGTCTATAATTATCCGGGTTATTTAAATCAGTATTCTCTTTCGGTATAAGAATAGTTTTCGAAGCATTAACGTGCGGGTCAGTAATTTTATTGTTAATTATATAGTTAAATATCTGTGGAAGTATTTTCCCCAATATATCACTAAAAGTTTTATAGAATTCTGTGGTCAAACCATCCGGTCCCGGAGCTTTATATGGCTTCAACTTCTTAATTGCGTCAGTTATCTCCTCTGAAGAAATTGGTTTAACTAAGTTCATATGAAGCTCATCACCAATCTTCGGAAAGATAATTTTCTGCAGAAAATCATTATTACTCTTATTTATATTTACTTCCTGTTGCTCACCATATACTTGTGAAAATATTAGTTCAAATGCCTTCATGATATCTTGAGTATTGGTATATGTTTTATTATTAAAATGTATTTCAGAGATTTGAGAAGGTATTTTCGATTGATTAATAATATGTGCTAGTGCTTTTGAAGGGGTCTGTATGTGACTGGCGTATTTTACCAGCATTTTCTGCTCATAAAATGATAATTTACTGTTTTGTAGTAAAAAAAGGTCCTTCTGACATTTTAATAACTCCGTTTCAGTTTGTTTACTATAATTCTCAATTAGATCCTGATCCAGTAATTTAATTTTAGTTTCCAATTCTTGTATGTCTCTCACTTGTAATTTCTTATAATAAGTAGCCTTTTGGAGAAACATTCCTCTAATTTGTGCTTTGGTAGTTGCCCATTCTATGTCAGACGGACGACGGTGTTCCGAAAGATTAGCTAGTAATTGGTTAAAGAACTCTGAGCTTCTCTTATTACATCTTCTTTATGCAATAGGTATGGATTTAATGTCCAATTATAACCTCTAAAGCGTATCTTATGACTAGTGTCCTTATCAAAAGTTAATGTGATCCTAGAATGATCCGACAAATGTCGAGCTTGTATGTATATATAGGGATCAAAAAACATTAGTGCGTCTGAAATTAGAAAAAAGTCAATCCTGGACCACATTTTATGACAACTTGAATAAAATGTAAAGTTATTTGCATTCATTTGATTCTTATTGTATTTAAATGGATCATATAATTTAAAATCTGTTTTAAATTCCTGTAGTGCTATCACTGCTTGGTTATTAAAGGACCTATGGGAGCTTGATTTATCTAATTTAGGGTCTTGGTATGTATTCCAGTCACCTCCTATTATTATACAGTAATTATTATATTGATTCAGGATAAAATAAAGTGATGTTATGAAAAATTGTTGATTGGTACATGGGGCATATATGTTAAGAAGTATCACCGGTTTATCGTAAAGTTTGGATACAAGAATCACATAACACCATCTTCCCTCTTTGTCCATTTTAAAATCTAGGATTTTCTCTTGGTACTGACTTTTAATAATAATCGCCACCCCTGCACTATTAGTTGTCCCTTCCGAAGCTATCACCTGTCTGATCCATTTCTTATTTTTAAGGACAGTCCATTGATCGTTAGTCAAATGGGTTTCTTGTAACAAAATAAAACATGCTTTTGACTGGAGGAGTAAATGAAAAAATAATTTCCTTTTTTTCAAGTTCTGGAAGCCTTTAACATTCCATGAGTCTATTATCCACATACTAAGATTTTTAAAAGTTTAAAGTATATTTTAAAATTGAAAGATGATACTAGATTCAGATGTATTAGCACAGTATATAATATCTGGAAGCAATCTTGACGTCCTATCCCTAACCAGTGCCTATCCACTATTCCCATGGACCAGGACAAACATAGTTTTTTTACACTGTATAAACTTCTATTGGTACACATCATTACTAAATATCTGTTCTTTATCTTACAAAATAACACACTAAAAACATGCAAAAAACCTATAATAACTACATCTAACTCTACAAAACCTAACCAAAACATTCCCTACTAAACACTGGTATCTATCTACAGCTCTTGAACACATTATTTAGTTAACACAGATGATATTCCTTACATGCAAAATTACTATTCTACCTCTCTAATAGTTAACATATATTATTAGTTCTATAATTTGGTTATATTACCCTAGAATATCTAATTATCTTATTTAAATCTAACCTAAACAGATATATGACAGTACTCCTATTAAACAGTAATGTTATTGACTTTAAAATAATACACTATATGTTTAATTTACATTTAAAGCATTAAATTTGACATTTTTTACCTAATCTTATTTATTTAACATTGTGATGACAGCAGCATTGGTGAATACAAGTAGCATTAACTATGCTTAGCAGATACTATGTTTAAATATATAAACAATATCTAAATAGCACAGTTCCCAAAACATTCAGAACCACATCAGAAAAATAACCTTCAATTTCCCTTGGAATACCAGGATATATTATGTGTTTTTAATTTACTAACTATCACAGCATTAAAACCCCTTTGTATCTAAACATTTACAGTATTAAAACACAATCTAAAAGCAGGAGAATAAATATTGCAGTACAATACAATATTATTGGTACATCCACATTCAGGCAAACTACCTAGGAAAATAGAATAACTATGATAACTTTATGTTACTTCTACCATATTAGTTAAATGGCACATTTTAACCACTACATTAATATTCAGTTTAAATCCTACCTGAATGAATTCACATTCCCTTTTACAGAAATAAAAGTTGAAACATACATTAAAAGTCCACGAAGCTTCGTTTTACATTCCCAGTAGGTTCCCCTTCTTCCACAGAGCTCTATCTACTTCCTGTTCATGAAATCCTGTCTTCGAATTCGCGAAGGGGGAACTATTACGCGGACAGACTTCCGGATGTGCCACAACGAAAGCAGACCCTCAGCAGCATCTAAAGGACTTCCTGTTGCCTCACGAAGGAACACAGTTCGTAGAAGCTGTAAAAGTTCGTGGAATCTTCGTAAACAAGCTGGACCTGCAAAAAGAAACTAGTTAATTATTAACCAAGGGGCCTGGTGAAGAAGGAAGAACAAACAAAGGATTTTGGAGCCTTGAGGTATAGTAGGCATGGAATCCCAGTATCCACGTTGTTGTAAACAGCCTGAATGTTCCAGTTAAGCTTCCGAAGTTGGGAGGGATTTGAAAATCTTCAAAAAGGTAAGTTTTGCTTCTTTTTTTGTAGAAATGGAATATTTGGATCCATCAACTGTAAAAATTAATGTGTTAGGGTATTTCATCTGGAATTTAATATTCTTTTCAATAAGGAACTTGCAGTATGGAGCTAATGCTTGTCTGGCTTGTCTTATTTGCAATGGTAAATCCTGTCCCATAGAAACTCTATTGTTTTGCCACATAACATAACCTCCATTCTTTTTAACAGTTAGAATTATTTTATTTACATCCTGGTAATTAAGAATTTTGACATAAACTGGTCTAGGAATATTTGAGGCTTGTGTTTCTCTGAGAGCTCTAGGGGCTCTTTCTATAACAATTTGCTTAGCCATATCAGAGTCCTTGAACAATATTTCCAGTATTTGTATAATGGTAGACATTAAATCATTATATTGAATAGTTTCAGGAATTCCTCTGATAATTATATTGTTCCTTCTGGATCTTGCCTCCAAGTCCAGAATCTTGTTTTGCATAGATTGAATGTCCAGATCATGAATATCTGTTTTTTTTTGTAAGCAATGTTATTCTGTCCTCATGTTTGGATATCCTAGCTTCTGATTTATCTAGCCTTTCAAGAATTTGACTGCATGTGGCACCAAAAGAAAGTACCTGATTTGAAAGTTCTTTTAAAGCTTCTTGTATGGGCAACAAAGCAGTTTTGATGTCTTCCATGTTAGCCAGTTGATCCGGTTTATTTGTCATTCCAGCTTTTAAAAGTTCCTGTTGTTTTACAGTTTTCTGCCTATTGATTGTTGAATCTTTTTCTGGTGACTGCAGTGCTGATAATTTGGTTTTAGTTGTTGTTGTTTCCATGCTTTTTTTCTCTTCTGACATCGTGAAACAGAATTCAGACAGATCCTTTGTTTAATACTCTTTTCAGAGTCAGGCAAACAATCAGCTCTAATCCTGTGAATTTAATTAGTTTCCTTCTGTTCTTTTACCTCTCAGGCAATGTTTGATTGTAGTAGAATAGTTATATCCAACAATTAATACAAAAAATCTTGTAGTATAATCTCAGGGTTGATTTTTATTCCGAGTATCTGGAGAGCTGTAGATGTACAGTGTCTACAGAATGGCGGCCATCTTTGTCCATCGGGTTCAGGCTTCTTAAAGTATACAAATGTTGCACTGACCACACTACAGTGTAATCAATTATTGTCATAGTGGTATCAAAAACTGAACCCCTAACTATTTATGTTGACTGTAAAGTAAAACATTTTTGATGGCAATGCTTTGGTTTTAAAAAATTCATGTCATTTTTTTACATTAATTATCTCTAACTGAATATGTTAACATTTTAATTCTTGTTACAATTAATGTGTCAGATCTTTTTCCTGTTATTCCACAATACAGGTTTGTACTGGTTTATGGATTCTGCTAGTGGCAGATTAAGTATTCATTAGGCCCTGGGCAGTTTTCTTTCCATGAGCCCACCTCACAGATGTGTTTTTTTGGGGACACAATACATAAATGCACAAGTTCTTTTGGCTTCATCTTCCTGATTTAAGTGCATTCGAAATGTTGTCATTATAATCCATCCCTGTCCACCTGAAATGTCTGACTGCAATAATAAATTGCCACAGAAAAGTATTCCAACCTTCTTTACAGGAATGCAATGTGAGTGGCTGAACAAATAGTGCTGAGAGAACAGAAGGCTGTGGATTCTCCTCCCTTTACAGGTGATGAGATAAGCTTTCAAATTGCTGACCCTACTGTACAGCATTGCTGTATTCCTCAGTATGCCATCCTTTGTATAAGATGTTAAACCAAGATCCCATTTGATTGAAATGGTGATAGATCAGGTGTATATGACAGATTCCATTGCACCTATTGAAAAGAGTTGGGGTCCTTTATTTAATACAACAAAAAAAACATTATTTACATATTTACAAAATGTATATATTTACAGACAGATATATACATGTCTGTTTTTGCTATAATTTTCTTATAACATCCTCAATTTTATTCTAACACAAATGACCAAAACACCTTCTTCCACAACCATAATCTAATGTTTCATAATATATCTGCCAAAATCCATTTCCTATTAAACAAAATTTCATTCAGTCTTTCATTCCAAATAACCCATATTACATGAAATAAATTCTAATCTACCCTTCTCATATATTCTTTCTTCTTGTTCTTATAGTATCCGCACAGAATCATACTCATAGCTATATTGTTCATGTCTTTAATATTTTCAAAACTTTTTCTTCCCACAACTTTTTCCAAAGTTTCACCGCTCTTCTACATTTCAGAAAATGCTCTATTGTCTCTTCCTCACTACAAAATTAACACTATTTCAACTTTCTTTTTATATGGCATATTCCCCTTTACTGGCAACGTATTTATTACCAGTCACCACAGGAAATCCTGACACTCTACTATCTTGGTACACCACTTTTTCCTTACTTTAATGGCTTTAATTCCTTCTTCTGGTAAATTTTCCAAGGGATTTACATAATAATATTGTTTCATCACATTATTTTACCACATTCTTCTATCTTTGTTTATAACTTAAATTTTTATTTTCCATATTAGCATTTTTATTGATAAATTTTAATTTCATGTACATATACTTTTTCTCTTTTTCTTATTCTCATTGCCTCCCAGAATGTTTTGTTCTCATATTAAAACATTCTCCGTATTAATTTCTCATGCTTCCTTTAGCCACTTTAATACTTTATACAAGTTTGAACGAGCAAAATAAATGTGTTTAGTAACCCCAATCCCACTTCATTTTCAGTCATATACAACACAGTTCTTTTCACTGGGTTTAATCTTGAACTCCATATGGAAGAAAATGCCAATTTGCACAATTTCTTTTTCATACTTTTCTGGGATCATATAAACATTTGACATATATGCTATTTTCCCATCAATACAGAATTCACCAGATAAACCTTTTCTTAAATGTTAAATCTATACATTGACCACAGAAGACATATTTCTTTCATTTATTTAATCAAACCCTCCCATTGCATCATAACTACATTTTTTTCATATAATTCATTAATTGAAAAATACACACTCCTGATTTTCACTTCATCAACTGAGCCCTTACTTTTATCATTATTCAGGGTCATTCCCATTTCCTATAAACATCCATTCAGACATACCAACACTTCCCTCATCCATATTTTGTTCTTAGTAACTACAAAAATATTGTCTAAGTATGTCATAAGCAGTGGAATCACTACTCCTTTTGCCATCACATTATCTAGCATCTTTCAGTTTATAAGCTACTTCACCACTATCACATTCACTATCAATGCGAACAATATGACACTCATGGGACATCCTTGTCTAATACTGTACTTCATACATATTTTGTTAGTCAGCCGCCCAGTCACTAACACTCAAACTATATTGTTTTGATATGCTGGCATATACATTCTCCTAATTCTGTCATCTATTCCACACTTCTCCACAACATCCAATCAAACATCACATCCTACTGTATCAAATGCCTTGCTAACATCACCTACCATAAGGTTCACTTCCTTCCTTTTATTTGTAATATAATTCACAATTTCTCTTGCAACTGATAACAGATTTTTGACATCCCTTTGCTTTTATATCATATATATTTTCTTCCATAATATACCTCATCCTGCCTTCTTTTCTGTTATTATTTTCATAAACAGTTTATAATATGTGTCATTTAGTGTGATGGGTCTCAAATTTTGTTTATTTCATTCTCATCTTTATTGCATGTAAATTGTATTATCCCACTACATAACGCTTCATAAACAAACCCTTTCTTCAACCATTCATTTAGTACATTCACAAAATCATCTCTTTGCCAATCCATTAATTTCTTGTACATTCAATAGCATCTGGGCCTGTTGCTGAATCAACATTTACTTTCCTAAATACTTCATACAGTTCACTAATAGTAATTTTTTGAAATCATTCCTTAACTCATTCTGGATTTTTTTTTACTTTCCACTCTCTATTTTTTTCCTTCTTGTCACTTATACATATTTTTCACATGCTGCACTACAATAATAATAATTTGCTCTTGTGTTCTTTTTATTTCTCCTTTTACATATTTAATTTCCTTCACTAAACTAATATCCTCCTTTACTATTTAGCCCAAATATGCAGATAATTCCTCTCTTCCTCTCTTCCCCCTTGTAAATATCTCTGCCTAACCAGTAATGTCTTTTTTTTTGTTAATTTCTTTTACATATTTCCTTTTCTATATCATAATACTTTCTTGTATTATTCTCTAAATTTCCTATTACATTCTATACATTTTCTCATGCTTTACTTCCTCTGCCTTGCCTGTATCATCCTGCCATTGAGAAACACTTTTTATACTTCTTTTTAAATTCAATCCATCATTCATACCAGTTTTTATAGAAGTCATTCATGGTTACATGATCCTTCCATAACTACAATACTTTTCTCCAGTCTCATCCCATAATTTTTCATTTATTCTTTTTATTCCCTGTCTTATTTTAATATACTCCCTTTCTTCCTTCACCCCCATCCGTATTGATAAATGGTCTGAAAAAAATGTAACAACTGCATTTTCATTTGCTACCTCCAAGCCTTATGATAATGCAAAATAATTAGTTTTAAATCCAAGTGCCTTCGTCTGTAAGTCTATTGACTTTTGTTCCACATAGCTAATTTCCCATATTTTATCATTCCCTGCATTGTTTTAGATTTTTTGTTTCTTTTTACATTTTTCCTTTAATCACAATTAAGGTCCCTGCAATTATAATTTTCATGTTAACCATCACATAGTCTAATATTTGATGCAACAGATTCTCTCTTTTCTTGCTTGTTATATATGCATATAATTGTATAACCATGTTCTCTCCACCTCACATCCAAAGCAGTTAACCTTCCTGTCCTTACCAATGTTACATCTAGTATTTTCACTGTGTTTTACTCAATATAGTTTTTGCAGAATGAAGAAAAACAAATGGCTGAGGCACAGAAACCTTCCAAGACCACTTTATTGAACCAAAAATAAGCAGTTAAGCACTTTCATCTTCCCACACAAGACTTCTTCAGAACTGCTATTCACATCAAATCATTTTCATTAGTCACATTCTCACTACATGTTATAAAAACCAGCCAATAAAACAACTTTAACAATTAATCTAATGAATACATTGATTCCTAACAATATTTTAAAATTTATAGCGTGAAACACCTAACCAAACATCTAGAAAAAGAAAAAAGTAATAATAATAAAAATACTAAAAATACAGAATGAAGTTCACTTTCTAAGTTCCATATTATATTTCCACCCCAGAAATTTTCTGTTTGCAGTCTTTCTTTGCTTGTCAGGAATTATACATCCTCTAACAGAATAACATCCACATCACATTTAGCATACAATTCCAGTATCCCTATCATTCTTACACTGTTAATAATACTATTCACATTTGCTGAAAGTACTCTAAAATTCTTGTTTTTCTTATTTTTAAGTTTAGGGAAGATATTGTTTTAATTTTTGTTTTCCTATTTTACTCTTTCCCCAATTGAATATTTTTCTTGGGTTTATGTACTAATGCTCCTTGATCCTCAAAGTAAGATTTTTCACTGACTACAACTTTAAAAAATATTAGTATCAATCTCTTCTCCTGAATTCTATTCCTCCATGCACTATCTCTTCTTATTCTTCCCCTCTATGTTTTTTTCTTCTACAGTTTCTTCACTTATTTCATCCTCTCACTCAGCTTCCTATTGTCTTTCCTTGTGTATGTTTTCTTCCCTTTCTCCTTCTTTTTTCATTATTTTGTTTGCTCTTAACAATACATGTAAAATGTCCATTTTTTACACAACTTTCATTCAGGCACACAACTTCTTACTGTCTGTCCTTTCTCCCTACATTGGTTAATCTGTACCTTGTCACAATCATTAATTAAATGAGAAAAGTCTCAAAAAAAGAAACATGAAGTCAGTTGGCCAGCATACCTTAGTGTCCCTCTGTGACCAGCCACAAAAATAACATTTGGTAAGTGCTTTAACATTTTTTTTCACAAAATACATTTCAGTATTCACCCTCCACTCCATAAATTTCTCTCATCTCTAACTTTCACAGTATTATCAACAGTTTCACACTGACCCTGTATGCATTTTTAACATTGTCTTTTTCTAGTTTCCCAGTTCTAAATTTAAAGTAACATTTTTAACATTTAAGTTACTACAAGAAAACAAATAATTGCTCCACAGATAAATGTCCTACTTTTGTTATACAGTTCCAGAAATTTCAGCATCAGTCCATCAGTTTCAAATATTATGTCACAAAAAGTTGCTTTCCTAATATGTATAAAAGACTGAATTTTTTAGCTTTAAAACCCAGAAAAGTTACCAAATTGTCTTGTATATAATATCTGAATATTATACAGTGTCATGTTTTGTTCTTATTCTCTGAGTTGGTCTTCTCTTCTTTGTGAAAACATTTTTACTTACAGTTTGTTGCTGATCTCCTGGTTATATCAAGGTAGGCAGTATGCACTGTTTATCCCTCATCCATAGCCTTGGTAACCATCTCAAAAAAGTCAACCAAGTTGAGTAGGTAAGACCTTCCCTTAACAAGCCAAACTGGGAAGGGTCCATTGTCTGTAAGTTACTAATACTCTTGTTGATCATTTCCATGATAATTCATTCTATGGCTTTGCATATCAGACTTGTCAGCCTGATGGGTCCATAGTTCCCGGGATCAGTTGATGACTGCTGCGGCCCTCTATTCACCTAGCACATAACCTTTTTTGCGGTTGTAGTTGAAGAGTTCCTCAAGTGGTCATGCTAAGTTTTGTTTTAGGCTGTTTAGGAGGCAACTGGAGATATTGTTGGGGCCCATTGAAGCAGTGTTTTTGGCCTTAGTGAGCACCACTGGGACCTGCACCCTGTTGATAATTGGAGGGATGTGCTAGAAGAAATTTCACAGGGCTAGTGGGGTGAAGTTAGAGCTAAATTTATCAGCTAGTAGATTCGCTATGTCACCCTGGTCAGTGAAAGTTGTGCCTTTCACTACTAGTTCTGCGCACTGCTAAGTGTTAGTTTTAAAGTTCCTGACATAGCTGAAGAAGTCCTTGTGATTGTTCTTAGCCTGGGAGACCATCTTGATCTCATAATTGACCTGGTAGTACTTTATTGGCCCTCTTAATTTCTTGTTTAGTTGAATTGGAGAGCTCTTATAGCTCTTTCTGATTTTGGCCATGATTTTTTTTTCTTGTGTTATGTGCCTTGTCAAGGTAATGATTCCACCAGTGGGGTTTGTTTTTGGTGTTAAAACTGAGCTTACTTCTGTTTGGTACGGCAACTTCAATGCAGGCATTTACATGTTTGTACAGCATTTCTGTAAATAATTCTGTATATGTAGCTGTGTTCTAGGGTTTGGGGGAGTTGTGAATTTTGACAAAGTGTTGCTTAATAGGATGTAGTTTGCTTTAGAATAGTTCCTAACTGCTACTGGTTTAGTTGGGTTTTCTGGATTTTTATTTCGAGGGAGACAGCTTTGTGGTCCAACCTCAACAATGAGGATATGACAAGTTGCTGAGTACCAGGTCCAATATGTTTGTTCATCTGACTGGAGTGCTCACTATCTGGTCCAGGGTGTCTGCATTGATAAAGTCCAGGAAACATTATGCCTCGAGTTACAGGCAGAGTATGTTTCCCAGTCTATAGAGAGGTAGTTAAAGTCTCCAGTGAATAGGGTATTTTGTTGGATGGTGAGTGCTTCCAGTATGTCTAGATAAGGGTTCTGAGCTCTGTGGGTCATGGAGGTTGACCTGTAGCCTGCCAAGACATGGTAAGGGACCTTGTTAACCAACCTGGACTTGTATTTGTTGCTAATGTAGAGCGAAACACCTTTAAGTTTAGCCCCTGTCTATGCTTTTGTTGGTCCAAATGTGTGAAAGGAGTTGTAGCCTTCCATTGCCAGAGTACTTCCTTTGGTTTTAGATTAACTCTCAGTGACAGCACAGATGTCTACAGTCTTCAGAGTGAGGAGAACTTGTAGGATGTGGAGATTTTTGTTTAGACTCTGAGTACTGAGCAGTAACACCTTAAGGTTGCTTTCAGCTTATTTATTTATTTATTTATTTATTTGCTTTGTTGGTAGTTTTATTATTTTAACATTGCCTAAAAAGGCTCTGAGGTAGTGGATAAAGATTTTGCCAATATCTGAAATCCTGGGGGGGGGGGGGGCAGGTGCAGATCATCCTTGGCAAAGCAAAGTGATCTATTACCAATGTCTTCCTATGCTAATATGTATTGGACCAGAAACTAAGCAGTTATTAAAATCAATCATTTTCTGTTCATACTGTGGCATCATCCTTGCCAAAGGTAGAATGCTGCTCAATGCGAGGCATGTACTTGTCTGTGACACATAATCAAAGAGATCCCTAATGTCTCTTTTCATATAGTCCAGTGAGTCAGGGATATTCTACAAAATCAGGGAGAGTGTCAATTTGTTTCACAAAATGGTACCAAAAGCTTACTTCATACAAATTCACACTAGTCCTTCAAAGCCAGACTGTAAGCTGAGCAAATGACAAGAAGGTAAGTTGCTTTCATCCACAGCTAGCTCCACCCACCAGTTTATTGACTGCAGTACTCAATGATATGCTAGAAAACCACAAATGTTATGATACACAGTCCAAAGCGTAGTAGGCAAAGTCAGGAACAGTCAGTAAAATCAGGAATGTTTGAGCTTAAACCTGCCTCCACTAACTACATAAAAATACTTATATCCAAACTTAAACCCTGCTCCAATGCACCTGACAACATCCACTCTTCCTTTCTCAAGTCTGCTGCTGATGGTATAGCTCTCCCAATTAGTATCCTAATTAATAGATCCATAAAGAAATCCCATGTCCCTAAACTCTGGTGTTCCACCTTTATTCTTCCTCTCCATAAGGGAGGAAAAAACACTAACATTTCAAACTTCTGCCCTATAGCTCTTCTCTCTCCAATCTCCAAAATTCTAGAAAAATCCATCCACCTCCAACTTATGCCTTTTCTGACTAAAAAACAACTTCTTACCCCTACCCAACATGGCTTCTGACCAGGACATAGCACCATAACAGCTCTGCTCTCATTCTTAGAAACTGTCAACCAAGCCCAAGATTCTGGGAACTTGGCATCCACAGTGCTCCTAGATCTCTCTAAAGCATTTGATACTGTTTCCCATAAACATCTTCTAAATTACCTCTCAAACCTAAATCTCTCACAAAGCACACCTTCCTGGTTCTCAAGCTATCTGTCAGATAGATCTCAGGTTGTGAAATGGAAAAAAGGCATCATACCTTTCTTACCCACTCCTGCCGGAGTACCACAGGGGTCCATCCTCGGACCAATGCTGTTTAATATCTTTACCAATAACTTTCACTCTGCTATTCCTTATGCCAAAGTCATCCAATATGCAGATGACTCTACACTTGTCTGCTCTGCCTCTAAACTCCCTGAACCCCTATCTAAAACTCAGACTGCCTTCTCAACTACTGAGATCTGGATGTGCCAAAATCACCTTTATCTAATTGCTAACAAATCTAAAATACTACTATTCACACCCTCAAAATCTTTCTCTTTTGATAAAAATTCCTTCCAAGTCCTTAGCCAAAGCAACTCTCTGATCAAAGTTGTTCCCTTTGCCAAACTGCTTGGTGTAACTATAGATGGACACCTCAAGTTTGACATCCATATTCAGCTAAATATAAAGAAAACCCACCAAAAACTTGGTATACTATACAGGAACAACCACTTCCTCTCTACGTCTACCAGGCATACTCTGGCCTCTCCTTACCTCCTTCACTCCCTTCTGTACTGTGCCCCACTACTAACTAACCTGTCCTCTTCCATCACTTTCAAATTTGAAAGCTGCTATAACAAAATTTCTAAATTTGCCACCAAAGCCAAACATTCCACTCATCACTGGGTTACACTCCAATCCCTCAACTGGTTAGAATTCACAAAGTATCTGGACTTCCTCCAGCTAACTACAGCGCATAGACTAATATTTAATCTAACCAAATGCCCCACTCTAACTAACATCCTTCTCCCATACACCACAAATAGAACTCTCAGATCTGAACACCAAAACTTAATTACTGTCCACAAACCTAAATGTTCTGCTGGACAACTTCTCCTCTCCTTCTCCTTGGGTAAGAAATGGAACTCTCTCCCTTCCACTTTAAGGACAATGTCAAATGCAAACAACTTCAAAACTCAGCTTTACACCTACCTCTCCTCCAAATGGAAATGTAACTGCATTCTCCCTACCTAGAACTCTTTAACAAAAGCCCCTGGGAGGGTATCCTCCTGAGTTCCTAAGCACCTTATAGCTGGCTATAACCTTCTATAGCTAATTCCCATACAATCTCTCAAACTCTGTAAATATTGTAAGTCACTTTTGACTTTAACTGTGTGAATTTGTTAAAATGTATCTGCACAATATATTTCCACTATGGGCAATATTGCTCAAGCTTTGTATTATTTGATATGTATTTGTACTTGTACTTTTATTTTTATTAGCTGCTATCTCTGCTGTAATCTGTTTCATGGAGCTTTTTTTCCTGGGCCTCCACTGAAAATGGGCTCACTGGGCCCAGTGGACTTCCCCAGTAATCAAACTGGAAATAATAAATAATAATAATAATAATAATAATAATAATAATAATAATAATAATAATAATAATAATAAAAGCTTCAACATGCTTTCACACTCACAATACCTGGAGTGTAAATATTCAAACTTAATTTACACAAATGCATATCAACCCTGTAAAGCCAGGCTGTAGCTGAGCTAATGACAAGAGGGTACGTTGCCTTCATCCACAGCCAGTCTCTCCACCCCATTTAGTGACTGCAATGCTGAATGATTTGCCAGAAAGCCACTAATTATATGAGGCATTGACCAAAATATGAGGCAAAAATCAGGAATATTCTGGAAGGTCAGGAGCAGTTTCCACTTAGTTTCACACAAACAGCACCCAAAGAGTAAATATTCCAGATTTTTTCATACAAATGCCCATTACTCCTGTAAAGCGAAACTGTAAGCTGGACAAACAACAAGAGGATAATCTGCAGATCAGAAATATTAGGCAAAGACATGGACATTCAGAGAATACAGGGACAGTTTCAAATTTGTTTCACATAAGTAGGGGCCAAACAGTAATAATTCAAATTTATTTTATACAAGTGCACATGAACCCTTAATTCCAGATTTTAAACTCTGAAAATGAAGATCACAGCTTGTTTTCATCCACGGTATAGATACCCCATCCTAAAATTATGGTTGATTACACATTATGCCTGAGTCCCAGACTTTAAACTCTGCAAATAAAGTGGGTAGGTTGCTTTCATCCACAGCAGAGTAAGCCTTCCATCCTGCTATTATATTTGTAAAAAGTGTAAATATTCTAGCTTATTTCACACAAATACACAATAGTCCATAATATCAGACTTTAAACATTGCAAATGAATAGGGCAATTTGTTTTCATCCACAGCTACCTTACCCTCAACTTCTGGTTGATTATTCTGGTTAATTTATCTCCCAGTGACTGCTGCGTCTTTGGAACAGGCTACCAATTCATGTGAAATGGAGCAACTCTATGACACTGTTTAAGAGGAACCCAGTCAAGTGGATGGAGCACCATAAATTCATAGTGGGGATAGCACTCACAACCCTCCTGGACATGGGCAGTCATCACTAAATGCAATCTTGGGTATTGACTAGCATTTCTATGGTATTACATTGGGATGAAATGGTAGGTTTAAAATGACCTCCGGGTCGATTGCCTAGTAATCTCCTATGATTCTATGATCCTATTACAGATTAGCCTGTAATCCCATACTTTAAAATCTGCAAATCAAGTGGGCAGGTTCCTTTTAACAACAACAGAGCAAGCCCTCCATCTGGTTGTCTGCCAGCATATTTTAAACAAGAGTAAATATTCCTGTAATGGCAGACTTTAAACTAAGTGAATGAAGAAGGCATGTTGCTTATATTAGCAGCACAATTTGGCCCCTCATACTTGGTTGTATATTAGCATAGAAGAAAAAAGAGAGAGGAATGTTCAAGTTTACTTCCCACAGATTCACTAGCAGTTAACACCAGAATTTAAACTGAGAAAATGAAGGGGACAATTTGCTTTAATCCACAGCACTGCTAAACTCTACTTATCTAGTTGACTGCCAGCATAATAAAAAAGGAAGTAAATATTCCAGTTTATTTCGCACAAATCCATACTAGCCCTTAATACCAGAATTTAAAATGAGCAAGTAGGTTTATAGGTTTATAAGTAAGTAGCGGGCTAGATGCCCTTGCAGGCCATTTTAAGACTAGCCCGTTTCTCTTTTATGTCTGAAATAACCTGTCCCATTTGGTTATTGATTAGTCTTACCCATCCCATGAACAATAATTATATATTACCCCTACTGAGAATAACTAGGATCATGCCATACATAACTTGAGAGGACACATGCATGGTATATAGCATTTAGGGGCTGCATCTCTCCATTAGTAGTACAGGGGACAGTCCTGGGGTAAATTGTTTGTTTCCCAGCCACAGATCCAAGTTGCACTTGAATAGGGACAAAGATGAAATTTATTTTATGTGGATGGGGAGTCTGTTCAATAGCAGTAGTATCCTCAGTGAGATATTCCTGTCCAAGCAATTCTACTGATGTTGTAGAAGAGGTTTAGGTCCCAAGGCTGAGTATTTCTGATGTCATTTGACTTACTGGTGTGCAGTAAATCCATCAGTGATTGGTTGGAGGATGCATTGTACACCAGACTCAGGATTTGTCTTAGCAGTCTATAGGATATTGAGCACCCTTTTAATAAAGTATCTCTATGGGTGTTCCAATTGTTGCATGTGTCTGGTCAGACACACACCAAACAGGAAATTATATTCAATGACTGGCTTAATGAAGGATGCATAAAGTGGGACAATGACATCCCTAGATCTAAACACAATCCATTTATTTATAAGCTGTGCAATATAGAAGGACATTCTTACAACAATAAACACATGTAGGTCAACAGTTAGGCCACTGTTAAATTCCCAAATCTCAAAAAACTGGGTTATCTCTTAGAGGCTTATTGTTAATGTGATAATTCCCTGGTGTAGATGACGTCCCAAAGGATACAAAAATGCATATTTTGGCATTTAGTTTCAGTCCATGATTTAGGCATCAGTTAAATCTTCCTACAGTTTGGTTAAGTAATTTGGGGATTCAATGACTGCTCCTAGTTTGCAGTTATCTGCAGACTTAGCCAGCCAGAGCCTTTTGTTAATTGACTTTTAGCTCAGAAAATTAGATATCAAAGAGGAGAGGTCCCAGTACAGAACCCTGGAGGGACTCCACTGGTAACTGGTTTCTTTGTGGAGGTGACTTCTCCTATTTTGATTAGCTATGTCCTGTCTGTGAGCCAGATGGAAATCCAATGGGTAACATAGGGATTTATTCCCAGTTTAGTTAACTTTCATGCTATGACTGAATGGATACTTGTGTCAAAAGCTTTGGCCAAGTTGAGGCATGCAGTGTGTATTGTTTTGCCTTCATCCATTGCTTTGATGATCTTTTCAGAAAATCCAACAGGGTGATTAAGCACGACCTGCCCTTGATGAATACAAACTGAGATGGGTCCAGTGTTTCGAGGTTTCCTATGTCCTGACTGATTAATTCAGTGATAGGTCTTTCTAAGGCTTTGCATATGAGATTGGTCAAACGTATGAGTCTGTAATTCATTGGGTCTGTGGAAGGTCCTCCCTCATGCAGAGGAATGACTGTAGCTGTTCTCCATTCACTTTGTACAAAACCTGTATGGAGGCTGAGACAGAATAGTGTTGTTTGGAGTGTGGCTAAATCATGCTTCATGCTATTTAAAATGCATTCAGGGGTATTGTCATGACCCATCAGTGGAGTATTTTTAGCTGTTGATGGCACTTTTAGGACTCAGCCTTGTGTGATAGCTGGAGGCAGGTCAGTTTCAGGTATCTCTTGAGGGACAGACAGAGATGGGGGGTAAGTTAGAGCTAAATTTATTGGCTGGTAGGTTTGCTATATCTTCAGCTTCAGTGTAGGCAACATTGTTCACAATCAGCTCAGCACATTGCTCTGTTATGCTTTTGAGATTACAAACATAACTAAAAAATGTCTTATGACTGTCTTTGGCTTGGGTAGCTATTTTAGCCTCAAACTTGGCTTTGGTGGATTTTATTAAACTCCTGAGTTGTTTGATTATTTCAGTGACAAGGGCTCTAACATTCTAGGAATTACTCTTCTTACTTTTGGTCAGAGTTCTTTTCCTTTTCTTATAAAGATTGTTGATATTATGGTTCCACCATATGGTGTTGTTTCTGGGGTCTGTCCTGCGCTTATTCCTACAGGGTACAGCTGTATCTATGCAACTATTGACATGCTGGTATAGTGTGGCAGTGTACCTTTCCACATATTCAGTGGAATTAACTGGGTTTGGTGGGGATTTGAAACTTGCCAGTGTATCACTTAGTAGTAGGTCATTTATCTTAAAAAATTTCTAGCGGTAACTTGGGTGGGAGAGATTTTTCAATTCAATTTTATTTTGAAGGAAACTGCTTTGTAGTCAGGCCTAACAAGTGATGAAGATAAGGAAAGAATGTTGCACAATGCTCCCATATTAGTAAGGACAAGAGCCAACATGTTATCCCCCCTCTTGGGTACTAACTGTTAATTAAATTAACTAATATTAAATAAGTGTTAATTGACTAATTAAATGAAAAGAGCAAGTTGCTTTTACCCACAACACAGCTTGCCTCATCTTATTTGGTTGTCTGCCAGTGTATTAAGGAAAATTGCTATTGTAGCTATCGCTATGTAGTATTCACAGCTATTTATTGCTTTCCCATTAAATCAAGGAAATGTCAATGAGTAGAAAGCTGTGGCCTTTTAGGCAAACTTGCAGCCTGCAGGCATTTAGTTATTCTTTTAAGTAGAGAAATACTTTTTTTTTACTTAAAAGAATAAATAAATTGTCTGAGCAGAATATCTTCACTGGCCCTTCTGAACATGTGCAAATGGCAGGTGTCACAAGTATGTAAACATAAATACTTGAGGTATCTGTCATTTAGCAGTTTTTTTGAGTTGATTGCTTGTGTGCAGCACATATGCTAACTAAAAGGAGTTAACAGTGCTGAACATAACAAAATTTATAAAACAAAATTACTTTCTCAGCTGGTCATTGGCCTTCCAGGAGCTGTGGGCCTCAGGCAACCACTCAAATTACCCCTGATGTAATCCATAATTGGATTATCTTACTAGTTATTCTGAACTGTCTGGTGGTCTTCTATAAATTCAGAGATTTGTGTGGTTCTGATGAAGTCCTGTTTTTATTGTGGATGAAAGCACTTAACTTTTTTGTTATAATAAAATATTTGTTGAGAATATATCCCTGGTGTGATGTACTGTTATTAGCAATTTTTGCCAGAGTGAGTGACAGTGACTGTGCCTTTTATTTGTTTTGTTATGAGTCTCATTTGTAAGATCATAGAACACACTACAACAGAGATCATCAACATAGACATTAATAACATAAGTTATTTATCCAGACATGTGATGACATTTAACAATTATATCCTTGGGAAAGACTCCTTCCTTAGCTGGAGGCTTTGTAAGAGATTATGGTCTCTCTGTATACCATATGACAAAACCTTCCTGATAGTTTAATAAATTTAGAATCCTGCTAATAAGGAAAATAACCATATTTTCTCATGCACACCTTATAGTTTTTCTTCTCTCCTGGTTTTCTTAATCACCCACAATGTCCAGTAGACAGTTATTTTCTTTTAGCAAAACATTAGCATAGTTGTCTTGCTTATCTATTCTTCTTGCAATGTCATTTAAACTTGTTTCTATACCTTCATGTCTTTTAGTAGTTTGAACTGTCTGTTGCTATTCTCTTGTATGTAATGTTTCTTTTTATCCATATTGTCTTTTTTAAAGATAATTCATGTATGGAAGATAATGTCTTTTGTAAATGCTTCTTGGTAGGAATGGTCTCTTGCCCAATAGCTTTGGAAACTCATATCTTTAAAGTGGTTTGTTGATTTTTTTTAATTATTAATTGTATCCTGAAACAAAATTTTCCTTTACTGCTAGCACTGACTGGATCCAATTTGACAGTTATATACTGTCAAAACCTTTCTAATAGTACAAAACAATTAAAATCTGCTACAATCAAGACACCATTTTGGCTACAGCCTATCAGTTGAAATTTAATGATAGTGAGTAGAGAAGAAAGAGGTTAAGGGGTTCATGCAGGAAGCAAAAATACAAAGGCAACAGGAGTGAGCCAGTGTAATGTAAGAATATATACAATGGTATGTCTAGATAGCAAAGAAGAGATGGTGATAATACTGTCCAAGTACACAGTACTCAAGCAGGATCTCATTTGTAATGGCACCATGATGAATGACCACAAGGAAAATGACTATGAATTGATTAATTGTATTACTAAATCTTTCAGTAACTGAAAGGAGGGAGAAGTGGCCTAGCCTTAAGTAGTTGTATTTAATTGTGAGATGTGGAGTTTCCTCTCACATTTATTTATAGTAAGGAATGCTGGCTCAATAGTCATGATATTTTATCAAATCTTCAGAGTGTGAGGTGCAAGCCCCAGTAATTCTTAATGTACAGTTTACTAATTCTGTTTATATATAAATATTTTTCTGGATACCTGAGCTTCCTTGCTTCAACGTAAAACCTGTTAATTTGTTGACTGCTCTACACTGTCCATATGTGTTATACTTCCCTGACTTTTCTGGCTTGGGTTATGCCTGCAAAGTGTCCAACATGGAACAGCTCATTTACTGGGTTATCAAATAAAATTAACAAAAAGAGTTTCCTGGCGTGTCTACAGGAATCAATGAAAAGTGAAAATATTTTGGTGTATCTCTATGTACCACAGTAACATGCGCAGGGCAGGATGATTTTTAAATAAAGTAATAGGATGAGATGTGACTTTAACAAGTATCTACTGAAAAGCAGAAGATAAGAAGAATGTGGTGGTATGACAGAAAGCTTAAGGTGTTTCAAAGAGACACAAAATACACATGTTAATGAAGACCTGCTCTGTGATGTGTCTGGAGGAGTTTTTTTTATATCAAAATACTTTTTTTTGTTTTCACACTCATGACTAGGTAGAGAAATAAAATATTTTAGAACTTAGGATCCGGGAGACACTGGAAGCCTTGACACCAGCAGCTGCAAATGTATTGACACACTTGCTTAAATGATAATGCCATCAGCCACTATTTTGTACAATATATGATGTCTATTATTAGACTGATACATGTACAAGATGTTGATGTTATTGAAATAATACGTTAGTGTTAGGGTACCCACTTTATACTTCTTGTTCAATCTAAAGCTTAGTATCTGAAGTATTAACCATATGCAAGGTACATTGGAGGCTGTCACAGTCTCAGTTGGAAAATTTTAATTTTCTATAATATTTTTTTTTTCTCTCTGTACAACTACTGCACCAGGCAGGCATAATATGATTGCCTTCAGATGTGCCATATGTTGTATTTCTAAACTCAGTGCACTGCGGTAATGCAATATCTTTTATTTGACTAGTACAAATATTTATGATGAAACTGCGTGTGCTTTCAGACTCTATGACATATTCGTGTGGGATTAATACGCTATTACACCAAGAAACACTGTTTTAAGTTACAAAACAAGGTATTAAAATATCCAGATTTCAGTCATTCTGCCATATAGAGATTATTTTAAATCAGGCAAAGTATGCCCGGCTAGTGTGGTACAATTTTCTGAAGTCTTCTGTCAGTCTGAAAGTTGAATCCTACTGTTATTCTAAAAATTTAAATGGATTTCTTTATTGTAATGTCATAGCCAGACACAGACTGGACAAATAAGACCATGAAGAAGAAGTTGATACAATAAGTAACCACAGCACAGTTCCAATAAAGAGAAGAATAAAGGAAACAAGAGTGTGCTTTACTTAAATAGCATGGAAGAGGCATCTTCCTAAAGCACTGAGTTAAATATGTCAGGAGATTCAGATATGCATTGGAGGATCACAGAGATAGTAAAGTTGTAAATGCAGAAGCGTAAGCTATTCTATTAAGGATACTGTTGTTTATACAATCAGGCTGTGAAAAAGGTGAGAGACAGCTTTGAAGGGTCTAAAACGTGTTTTAACTAATTGAGATTTTCTGTTTTCTTATAATAATAGGTGACCTACTGAAATCTTATAACACTACACAAAACAATACATCAGAATAGAAATGACTGAGGTGTGATAATATCATGAAGTATTATAAGTGTACACAATGTGAAGTGGTACAAAAATGAGCATAATAACTGTATCGACTTCTCTTTTAGGGAGTTATAATATAGGATTCACACAGTCAATTTAATGATGACTTTAATGACATTACAGTTCTACAACTGTCTTTAGAGAACAGGCAAATTGTACATTAAATCCTGAATGAAGATCCAGCTGGGTGTTAATGTATTGGTAAAGCTACTGAAATCAGTCTGCCATATGCCGCTGTGAAGCTAGGACAGTAAAAAATGTGGACATCATTTATTTATGCCTTATTGTTTAGTGAGCATAAAATAGAAAAGTAAATAAATAAAGAAGAAAGTTTTGTGTGTGTGTGTGTGTGTGTGTGTGTGTGTGTGTGTGTGTGTGTGTGTGTGTGTGTGTGTGTGTGTGCACATGTCCACCTGCAGTGCCATGCCTCACAACACCCTTGGGCAGGATTTATTTTCTCAATAACATACACCCAGGAAGGCATTATTGCTTGCTTAATGAAAATGGTAGAATAACAAAGGAAGATAATCTCAAAATGTCATATGATTTGAAATGACCATGGGCAGCTGTTATGGAATAAGGGTGCAAGGTTATTATATTGTGTTTAACTGGATGTTACTGTTGATATAGCTACATGTAACAACATCCATGATATATTATGGTGTTGGCTTTGCAAATGTATGTAGAACAGAAGCAGTGTAGGTACCCTGCACACAGAATCATATGGTGTGGATGCATGTACCAGCATCCCCAGCAGCAATATGTGAACTCTGAAGAAAAGAAAACAGAAAAGTTAAAGGTAGTCTTCATTAAACTTTATCTTAGTCAGGAAGTCAGTACATAGCAGACCATACAATATCAAAAATATTCACAGATAATGATATTAATCCACTGTAAATTTTCTATGGTAATTTACCCCTCATTCTTTGCTGTTAAGATCCAAGGTGACTAGAGAGCATCTCAATATGTTAACAGCCTTGTTGTGTATGGGAAGTCATGCACAGTCTCTTAACACTGCACATATTTTCAAGGTCAAAGCACATACTGTCTAAGACTGCTGAGTAAATAAGCAATCAACTTAGGAAACTGTTTAGCATTCAAGGTTATTGCTGTAAAGTACTGCAACAGAATGCGGCAACAGCAGAAATGGTCTTCATGTTAAGAACCCAGGGACCAGATGCAGCAGCTATGGTTCAAGAAGTGCTAGTTGTGATAGTCAAACAGCCGCATAAAATCAGAGATCTGCACCAGCTTTTTCACTTAGAGGATAAATATTTTTTTTAAAATCTCAGGAACCTGCGCAATAAATTGCTGACTAGGAATATATTCTTGCCAGTAGTAAAATGCAGTGTGGTTGGGTGCTTTTAACAAAGTTTGTTTGATGGTATTGAAAACATAAGCAAAAGGAATTAATAATGGTTGCATTACACACACTCATGCACATAAACACTCACACACATGCACGCTCGTGTGTGTGTGTGTGTGTGTGTGTGTGTGTGTGTGTGTGTGTGTGTGTGTGTGTGTGTGTGGGCGTGTGTGATTTGAATCAAAAAGGTGGAATGAGTCTTTACATATATGTTGTGTTGTTACATTCTCATGAAAATTATCCAGGCAATTATTGCTTTAGATCGAATAATGATTACAAATAAAGGATGTAACCTGGAAGTAGACAGACAGGAAGTTGATTCCTCAGTTGCTGTCTAACTGTAGGTTAGAGAAAGTGTTCAGAATGAAGACTTGGGCTTTGTATAGATGGATGGTCCAGTCTAATCTTACTGTGTATGTGACCTGAGTCATGTTAAAGTGAAGACTTTTTTCTGGTGAAGTTGAAGGGAAGGGCTGACAAGGACTGCAGCTTGTCACTGTAGGGGTTGTGTGGGACTGAGCCTCGATGGTGTTGATCCCCAAGGAATGTGACCTTACCTAGAAGGTCTTGTATACATTGTAAATAACTTGTGGAATTAACTGGGGGAAGTCTAGTAGGCTGTTTTTTCACTTATTGATTCATTTTGCTCTACAGATAAAACTACATTGTGGTATATTTCAGCCTCCAGTGTCTTTTAAGAGCTTATACTGGTGGACAATGGGAGCAGTTTGGTGAAGAACCTACCAAAATACTGTTCCCCACTATGCCACTGATACCAAGTGTGTTGACTGACTGAACAAAAATTTACTGAGGGTTTTGTAAGCCAGGGAAATTTTACTGCTATTATTTGATGTATGCTAATTGAACTGACTTTCCTGTTTCGTTTCTCTTTACTCACAGCTGTGTTGGATTTACTAAAAGCCTTAGTGGTGTCTAAAGCACAGACGATCAGAAGATGGTGAAACTGCAGTAAAATTTAGTGACACTTCCCAATGTAATTGCCACCGTCAGAACTGCACTTGCCATTAGAAAAGTAGTAGGTATAGATTTTGAAAGCTATGTTACACAGGAGAGCCAAGTAAGACTGGTCCAAAATTATCTCTTCCCAGCTGACAGAAAAAACTTTGAAACTTATATGGACATGGAGAGGCCTGATTATATTGACAATGAAAAGCTTAAAAAATAATGGCTGGCTAGAGATAGTGATAACATCTGAAGTACAAGGAGAAAAAATTTACAATGGAACTTTTAATGAAGGCAAACCTGTAATAGCACTGATGCATGACTTAAAACATACTATGAATCTATAGGTACAGCCTGGTAATAAAACTAAAATTAATAATGATGTAAAGTAATATTGAGAAAATGGGTGTTACAAAGAACTCTGACAAGTTAGTAAGTTATTAGAATGCATATTAGTTAATGGCACATTGTTTAAATCTGTTTCATCTGCTTTTAAGTCTAAAATTGTAGTAAGCAATTGTGTGATCTCCTTTGAAAGAAAAAGTAGCCTGTAATGACTTAACTTGTTTCAGACGTGGAAGAACGGGGCTACATAACCAGATACTGTTCTAATAGTGTGAAGGAGCATACTAGTATTAAAAATGTCAAAACAGATATGCATATTACAAATTATACTGTTCCTGTAGAATGTGATCAGATTGAATCTACAATTATTAATTCAGTACTATGTCATTATAGGTTCATAGGTTCGTATGTGTTTACTAGCCTAATGCCCACAAGGGTCTTTTTAAGCCTAGCCATGCATCCCAAATCTCTGACAAGTTCTGATACCCTTGTTAAGTTTAATCAGGGACTTGGAAGATGAAACATTTACAAGCTAGGGCCTAGGAGATGAACCATTTACAGGTCGCCTGTGTCCATTACAGGCATAGGTGCCAAACTAGGATGAATTTTCTGTTCCCCATCCAACTGTACAGGATGCACTTAAATTGGGTTTGGGAGAAACTCTGCTTCACATGGATGGAGAGCCTGTTTCAGAGACAGGGTAATCTCTGGGATATATACCTGTGTCTCTAGCAGGTCCTATTTATATAACGGACAAGGTTTAAGTCTTTAGAATGGGTAATTCTGGTGCAGTTTGTTTTGCGGATATGCAGGAGGTCCATTAGAGTGGGGTCTGACAGTGCACTGTATGTCAGGCCCTCAAACACTTGTAGGAGACAGAATACAAGGATAGAGCTTTGAGGCAGTCTGCATAGGACATTTTACTTAAGCCCTGTATTCTTTTGGTGAGGAACCTCTGTGGACGTTCCAGTTGTTGGAGATGTCTGGTTAGGTACATACCAAAGGGGGCATTGTACTTAATGATAATTCTGATGAAGGCCAAATACAGTGGAACAATGACTTCCTTGACTGAGATGCCATATCTTTGTTTATTGGTTACTCCACATAGAAGGATTTCCTCACTACTGTAGACACATGATGGTCAAAGGCTAGATTACTATGTGTGTCCCTAAGTCCCTGACTACTGGGTCAGCTCTAAGGGGAGTGTTGTCAACATGGTAGTTACCAGCGGTGGATGTCTTCTGGAAGCATACTATTATGCATTTCTTGGCATTTAGTTTTAGTCCATGGCTTTAACACCAGTTGTTTGTCTGTGCCAGCTCTTCCTGGAGAACATTAGTGTAGGTGTGGGATTCAATGACAGCTCCTAATTTGCAATTATCTGCAAATTTAGTCAGCCAGAGACCACTTACAGAAAAGTAAATGACAAGAATGAGTGGTCCAAGGACTGATCCCTGAGGGACTCCACTTGCAACTTGCCTCTCTGTAGAGGTGGACTCCCCAATTCTAACTTCCTGGGTCCTGTCTGTGAGCTAGTTGGCTATTCACTGGGTAACATATGAGTTTATACCTAAGTTTTTGAGTTTGTCAACAATGCCCGAGTGGGGTATTGTGTTAAATGCCTTGGCCAGGTCAAGGTAGGCAGTGTGAACCATTTCACTTTTATCCATTGCTTTGGTGTCCTTCTCAAAGAAGTCTGCCAGGTTGAGTAGGCATGATCTGTTCTTGACAGAACTAAACTGGGGTGGGTCCAGTGTCTGGAGATTTATTATATCACTATTGATAATTTCTATGATAATTCTTTCCATGGCTTTACATATAAGACTAGTGAGTATTAAAACCAAGTTAGTGAAGTGTACTATATTTGTGGAAGAAAGAGAAATTCAAGTTATACTAGTTTTTGGAAGCATTATTACCCTTGTCCTATTTGTCTAAGTATAAGATTAAAAAACAAAAGGTGTTTGAGATATGTGTGCAAAGCGATAAAATGGATTATCCTCTCATACACATATAGAAATTGAAACAGTTCTAGGAAAATATTGGCATCCTGTAACTGTGTCATCTGATTCAACTCAATTTGTTATAATACATAAAGATTTTCCTGATTTTAAGGCATTGTGTAAGATGTGGGAGCATATACAGACACTGTATGCCTCACCAATATGCCTAACAAGAAAGAAAAAGTAATGTACCCAAGTAGTATAAGAATTAGGAGAGCAGAACAGTGACATTCATAGATAAATGGATCTGAAATCAGAGGGGAATTAGCACAGTGGCTACAAAAGGATCTAGACTTTGGTTATAGGTACACAATAAAACAAATCCTGTGTGTTAACAAAAATTGGTCCCAGTCATGGATCAGCCAAAACCGAATACTGTAAGGGATATTAGTACAGGAACTGAAGGTGAACTGATAGAAAATTCAGTATTAAAATTAGCCTAAGACAAATGTCTGTGCAGAGACTTACAAAAAGTGTGCAGAAACAGAAAGGATAGAAAAAGAAGCAGGGCACTTAAGTGGGGAAACATAAAGAAAATAAATGATGGTGAGTAGTAAAAATGAGATAGGTAACAGAATGCAAAGTTTTGAACCTGTTTCTGTCCAAGGGCAACAGAAAACTAAATAAAAAGTGAACTCTCAAGAGGCTTGTATAGACAGTGGTAAAAGTTAAAGGAGAAGGCAACATTTGTCCAGAACTACTAATTGCAAAAATAACACATATGAGAAACTTCAGTACAAGTATAAGAGAGGAAGGCATACCTACCAGTTCAAGACAAGCTAGTCAAGAATGTAACCATGAACTAATAGACTTACAGATAAGCCTTATTGTGACATTCTTCCAGAGGACTTGCCCAACAGTGATAGTTCCTAAACCTGATGAAAGTATCAGATTCTGTAATGAGAAGCTAGAATAGCATTTCAAATGTTGATAGCTATCCCATGCTCAGATCTGATGATCCTATAGAGAACCTAGGAAAAGCAAGATATGTAACAATATTAGACCTGACAAACAGGTACTGGCAGACACCACTTTCCCCCTCTACTACAGATAAAGCAGCTTTTGTAATCCCTGGAAGTTAACTTCATTACACATTGTTGCTATTTGACCTACCTGGCATTCCAGCCACCTTTCAGAAACTGATGGTTAAAATACTGAAGACTCACTAGTGAAATGCTGCTAAATATCAAAACTGAATGATCATCCATTTAGAGGACTGGTAGTTTCACTTAACAAAAGTGCAGGTTGTGGTTGAATTCATATGACAGAGAGGATTAACTGTAAATGACAAAAAGAGTAAACTGGACATGATGAAAGATAAATATCTGGGATGCCTTATAGAAAGAGGGGTGGCAAAACCACAACTAAAAATAGGCACAATAAAAACTGGTCTTTCTTCCCCTAAAATATAGGTGAAGGCTTTATTTGGACAAAATGGGTGATAAAGACAATTTGCATTAAGTTCTGAGACTATTGCCTGTTATTTGACTGATTTCACAAAAGAAAAAGCTCCTATCAAAGTGTAATGGTCTCTTGAGGCCGACAGAGCATTGAATGAACAGAAAAGTCGGTTTTGCTAAGGGATTTACTTTGTATATAGTTGCATGAGAGGTAGGTTTGAGGGCCGTGTTCTTCCAGGATATCCAAGGTGAGGAACATTCTGTGTGGAATTTAAGCAATGCTGAAAAAAACAGTATTCAGCCCTAGAAATGGAGTGCTTGGCTATGAATCAGGACTTCTGTTTGTTAAAGTGTCATCTGTTAAACATTTTAACCTGATGACTAATCATGACTCATTGTAATGGCTGAATAAAAAATAGGATGGCAATACAAAATTATGGCACTGAGCATTATTACTGCATCCCTTTGAACATGCCTTCACTCACTTGACTTGGGCTGTCCAAGTCTTACAACCCAGCTGTACAAGTTCAAAATCAATGTTTTTTTTTTTTTTGCTGGGAGGGTGTAGCTGTGACATTATTTGTGTGAAAAATAAGTAATGTGCTCCGAAATGTATCTTGAATTGTTATATTCTCATGAAAATTAGCCAGGCAATTGTATTAGATAGAATAATAATCGCCAATTAAGTCTGTATAAACAGATTTAGCCCAGAAGGAGATGGGCAGGAAACAGGCTCCTGTGCCAGAGGTTCATTGTGAGTTAGAGCACAAAGTTTTTAAAAAAATCTGGGTTTTATGGATATGGACAGCTTAGTCAGCACCTACTGTGGATGTGGCCTGAGACAGGCTCAGATAAAATTTATTTTTTGTTGAGCTGAAGGAAAGGCCTGACAAGGCTTGCAGCAGTCTGTTTGGCATTCTGTTGCTGGAGGAGGTGTGTGGGAATTAGCCTATATGGAGAAGATGCCCCAAGGACTGTGACCTTACATAGAAGGCACTGTTATGACATATTTCTGCTGCCAGTGTCTTTTAAGAGCTCTCTCTCTCTCTCTCTCTATATATATATATATATATATATATATATATCTATATACTATCTATCTATCTATATATATATATATATATATATATATATATATATATATATATATATAGGGTTCCTATCAGTTCGTCGAAACTTCAGCAGTTCCAACACCATATGTTTGAACTGTGAAGTTTGAAAAGTGATTATTGTGAAGCCGCGGAATACTAAATTCTTTCCCAGGGAAAGAATTCGGTGGGGCGTTTCTGTGGCTTCACTATTTTCAGCACTGTGGTGGAAAGTTATGGGTCGGGTTCAGGTAAGTGTGCGATTGTGTGGACGTTAGGGTTAGGGCGCGGGTTAGGTGAGTTAGGGTTAGGGCGCGGGTGAGATGGGTGTGTGATAGGGACAGACCTTAGGGTTAGGGTTTGGGTAAAGGTAAGTGTGTAGATAGAAGTGTATGTACAGTTTAGTGTAGGGTTAGATGTAGGATTTTAAGTGTATGTGTGTGAATTGCTGTTTTTTTGGTGTGCTTGTGTTGTGTGTGTGTTTCTTAGAACAGCGATTTTTTTTTTCCCCTGGGAAAAAAAAATCGCTGTCCTAAGCCTTCGATGGTTTTGCACTTTGAGGTTAGACGTTCGAACATATGGTGTTCAAACTTTTGCCGTTTCATCGAAGTGATATAGACCCTATAAATATGTATACGTATATATATATATATATATATATATATATATATATATATATGTATATGTGTGTGTGTGTGTGTGCGTGTGATATTTATACACACACACACACACACACACACACACACACACACACACATATATATATATATATATATATATATATATATATATATAAAATGTTATTCTTCCACAGACAAGATAAAACGTCTACATAACATTAAGAAAATATTCTTGAAATCAGTAGGTTAGCAAGAAGCTTCAATTCATAGTCTATCCATGTAATGAAAATAAATTATGCAGAAATGTTCACTCTTCAGACACTCAAAATACAACAGAAATGCACTGATAACATATGTAACAATGTAATCCTCATGGGTGAAGTTTAAATGTTTAAAAGTTTGAAATATCTTAAAATGGGACAGAAGGCCATGCTCTTTGTAAAATAATTTTTAGTGTTGTATATAATGAAATGGGATTTAAATAAGATGAAATTCTGGTTAAAGACAAGAAACAATCCTGATTTTAAGTGAAACGAAAGGTCATTCCCTGAGTACAGACTTCTTACTTCTATTGGTAAACCCAGCCACATTTCACTCAAATTTGATGCAATGACCTTATTAATGAATGAAGAATTTATGGTTAACCACTTTAAAAGTCTGTTTTTAACAAAATGGGATGTAAAACTGTTTTAAAACTGGAAAGTGAAGTTTTTGCATGCAGAACTCAATACTATGTAGGAGGTATTGCTCAAGATATATTGGCACAGGTGTTTTTTAAATATGTTCCGGAGCTAATTAAATTTAACATATTTGGCAGGGCTCCAATGTGGCTGAAGGAAAATAAGTGAAGCCAGCAGAAATAAAATAAAGCAAATGGAAATGCCAAGAAATCAAACACTGTAGGTGGGTGAATAAATATAAAACTCAGGCAAGTAAATTTATGATTAATAGTCACAACTATAAAATGAGGCTGGTTGGGGATATTAAACCCACTTCTAAGTCTCCAAATACTATGATTATTTTTTTTTCTTACTCAGGGATAATGTTTAGACTTGGAAACTTGCAACAAATTTAAGGAAAGGTAAATTAGCTCATTTACTCCAATGCAGCTCAGGAAGTTTGCCCTGTAACTTCCAATGGGCAGACACTAAGCCTTTTGACAGAATCAAATTATGTTCTCACATTTCAAACAAATGTTCATATCTCTGGAACCATAGATGTTATGAAAGAAGTATAAGTGGCAAACCCTTCAGCACAAATTATTTTTATAGTGGCAGTATTCTTTAGGTTTTAGGTCTTAAACTGAATTTTATAAGTCACAGTAAACACAGTTCCCCAGATTTAATAAAATCTGTGCATGCATAGTGTACCATCTACACAGAAGGTACCATGGCCATGTATGCAGTTCCCCTTCTGTAGCGTGCCATGTATATTAATGAAGGCGTGTTACTGAGGGAGATCTGTGTAACCCGGTTATTGAATCAGTGTAGGGAGTGCGTTATTGTGTCCGGAGATGAGTAACACACCCCCTGCACTGTCAAAGTGCAGCATATCAATGTATGCATATGTATTAAATTAATTTTTTTTATGTTTGCACGGCACGGCTCGCAGCAATTGACATGTGCCAGACATCTAAAAATAGAAACTGGATACATTTAATTATGAATGAAAAGGTCAAGTTCAAGCAAAGTTGAGTGGGTTTGAGTGCCGTTGTGTGGTGCTCAGCAATGCTTAAACATAGTTGAGAGATATATGTAAAAGTATAGCAGCATGTTACACATCCATGTAGCCAAATGGTTAGAGTGACAGCCGTAAGTGCAGGGTTTGAGTACACAGAAGGGTTATGAATCATTTATTTTCCAAATACAAATTGTGCCAATTATTTTTAAGCTCCTTTAAGCCCAGAGAAGCCATGCCAAATACCGCTTAAACAAGATCCATTTTAGCACTGCTTGGCACTGCACAGCTCTGCTTAGCTGGTTTACACACTAAGTGGTGCCAAGCACTGCTAAGCACTGCCAGTTTAAACACTGCTGAGCTGAGCTCAGCTGGTTTGCACAGTGTTAAGTGACGCAATGCATTTTAAAAAATTTCCCAATGGCATTAAAGTGCAGGAAAACAAGGTATATTAAGTGCAATAGGTGGGAATACTGCAGAATCCATTGGAGTTCAACCTGTGAGGATACTATGGCAGGTGTTGGACAGGGTACATGCTTTTAGGGGCAGTGGTGGTGTATTGAGCTGTCCAGAGTCAAGGTCAGACTTCTAGTCAAAAACCATGAAGACCAGCTCATGCAGGGTGGTTATCAGGGCTTGGGGTACAAAGCAGAGGCCTGGGACTGGTTGGTAAGGGACCTCACCAGTGCAACTGGTATCCCACGCACAAGTGAGCAGTGTCATCACCACCACCATGACCTGAAAAGAAGGAAGGGGACTCTCATGGATGCCTGGGTCCAAGAATTCCAAGCGGGCAGTGTTCTACAATTGTGTAAGTATGTTTACCAGTTTTACCAATATTTAACCTTGAATGTCTGCTAAACTGGTATGCATAGTTTTGTGCATCTCTCCCAACAGCTGCAGAAATGACAGCTTGCAACATCGAGGTGCATGCAGGGTGCCTGGCCAGGTTGCACCGTGAGTATGGTGAGTACTGATGTATCTTCCAATCTATAGTCACATAAGCAAGAAAGAGTAAAGCATTAACTGCCATTAGGTTTATAAACAGTTTTGATTGTATTGTAATGAATGTGGTCATAGACCTGGACTGCAATAAGTGACTTCTGCCAAATGTACTGCAATAAGCAGGAAAGAGTAAAGCATTAACCTTGATTAAGTAAATGAAATAATGTTTATATCACAATAACTGTGGAATTACAGCTGTATTGCAATATCTGCATTACATTAACTGTTGGTCAATAAAAACTCAAAAGTATACCAGTAAATGAACGAAGGCATCTGTAATGAACTGTTGTGCAATACGTGTAGAACGAGAGCTGATATTTCAACCCAGTAACAATATATTGTGTACACCTGCAGTTTATTTAGTAATGTATAGGTTACCTAGTATGCCTGCCATGATTGCATTTCACGCAGTTGTGTCCAACTGTTGCTGCACTGTAGTATTAGTAGCAGGTCATATGTTGTTTCCAGGTTAGCTCTAGGACAAAATCCAGGAATCAGATATCAGCAGTGGCTCAGTAGATCAGTTTGTTAAATGCTGTGTACGAAGTACATTTTGTTAGACACAGACCAGGGTTCAAATCCATTTCCATGTACTAATGACTATTACTGAATTATATATGTTATGATGACAAATATTCTCTCTACAGGGACTACTGGTAAATGGATGATGTAGCCCATAGTATGTGTAAATAATTGTTTGTTCACATGTCACACACTGTTAAAATCATTCTCATGAATGTGCTAGTTATCCAAACAATAAAGGAAACAGGTTCAATAATAACAAACTATAATAAGATAAAAAAAAATGTGTAATGAAGGTATGGCTGTATTACTGGGGTGTCTTGTAAAGGCTGATGCAGTCAATTATTGCATTTGATGCATATGTTCTCTGCAATCAGTGCTATTATGTACGATCCCCATGCCTGCCAGTCATGGCTTGATAGTTGTGTACTCTCTGTACTGTACACATTCATGTCTTTCAAGTGTCATGCTGTCACAGGATGTAATTGCTGTTGTGTAATCCTTCTGTTACAGATATATCATCTACATGATCATATGTCAATATTAAATTAATAGTACATTAGCCCACAGTACTCCTTGGTAGTTATATAGGTCCACTTGATGTGCAAGTGTTCTTTGTAGTTGTATACCTGCAGGTGTTACTACTTGGCCCATACTGACTCATGTGGAAAGTTTGAGTGGTATGTATGCACTACAGCAGCTATAGGACACATTTACAAATAAAGAAAGGACAGTTCTGTAGAGTAGCTAGAGTAGCTAGCATTGCTGTTGTCAATTATGTAGCCCATGATGGTATTAATGGACTGCATTTCTCTCTCTCTTCCCACCCCTTATCTTCACATATTTGTTATTGTTATATATTGGTTATGGTTTACTATTAAGATATGTTGTTCCAAAAACTGTATTCTGGGCATGTGTTTTATTAATGTTATGTATTACTGTGGTTGCACATTAACATATCTTGTTGAATTACCTATTCTGTTGACCTTATGCCGTAACTGTTTCTGACATGCTGTTAATATACTCATTGTTCTATTATTTATTGTTGTGCTTCACATAATATGCATTTAACTGTAATGGGGTTATGTACAATGTTCTGGCATGTTGCTATTACTAACAATGGTTTTGCTCATAACTCACATACGTTTATTGCTCTACCTCCATACCCACAACACGTCTGGTTAGGCTGCTTCCTGGTGATCTGCCTAACCTACCTCAGTCGGCCGTGGCATCAGGTACCAGCTCATCTGGGACCCAAGCCAGTGGTGCCTTCTCTGCTGGCCCTGCACACGTTTGGGTGGTACCACCTCAGGGGACAAATCCAGTCCCAAGGGAGTGGGGGCAGAGGGTGGGTTGTCACCCAGGATCAACTACCAGCCATGGTGCGCAGGATAGTGTATAGGACTACTTATGAACAATGCCTGCATCGGACTGAGGGCAGATTCAACAACCTGATGGGGCCTGAGGCTAATGGCACCCAGCCTTAAGCACAGCCACCTTTGGGGCAATGAAGGAGTAGTGTTGACTGCCCATGGGTGGAATCTCAGTCACGCTGCTGCCACCTGGAGACACATGCACCTCTGATTCCATAGCACCCTCCCCATCCAAGTTGTTTACCCCCCTTGTGTGTCACACACCACCCTTGTATGCAGTCTTGTCTGTTTGCAAATGCAACCTCTCCTACTCAACTTACCTCCCCACAAGTACCTATATCCCTTCCCCAACATTCCACTTTTTCTCCTTAAAAACAGGGGGGGCATCTGTCCAACAAAAAAATGTCACCCCATACATCGCTCTCCATTTTGCACACATGTCCACTAGACACAACTATTACATTAATTAATCAACACATTTATATTGCCCTCATCTCTCTGTCTGGGCTGTGAGCCTCCAAATTCTAAATTCTATAAAAGCTGCACAGCTGTTGCTGTACAAGAAATGGAAAGCTATGGTCCTTTCCTACACCCTTCCTGCACAATCCTACCTGCATTTCAGTATGTTTTTTCCCCTGCTTGCCCCCATTTTACCACTTTCCTATCACCCCCTTTTTCTTTTCTTTTTTTCTTTTTAGCATGAGTTTAAGTGGAGCTAAGCAGCACTCCACGCAAACCTGCTTAAGCATGCTTAAAAGTGCCTTAATGATCTTATGTGTTTCTCACAGTGCTAGGCACATCTGCAAAATAATCTCCTTTGCCATGTCTCGAACCTGAGCCCTTGTCAACTACAGCACAGTGCATTAGCCCACTAGGCCATTCAGCTCTGAATTAAAAGAGCTGTTTCCAGCAACATATATTGATTGCCACTGACACACTCCAAGTACATATAATGGGAAAAATGGGAGTGTAGTTGGGACTGTGATGCAGACACTACAGTACACAGCCAAATAAATAATAATGGATGTACATGAAACCTGGGATAGCAGGTATATCTGTCAACTGTACAACCTATCGCAGAATGTCCACAGTTTTGCCCCCTAGTTTTGGCACAATTTTCACAAAAACATATCTGTCTGGTAAAGTACTGGCAAGTTATTAAAGACCGAGGTTAGAAAATCATGACAGACATTTGAATATCACACTTCATACCCTTCAGAAAACAGATGCTAATGCAAATCCTGTGTCACAGACTGTATGCATGCACATATATTTTGCAAATACACCTGCTGCAGCACTCAGTAGCTCAGTCTGTTAAATGCCTTGTATACAGTATATTTTGCCACCCACAGTCCTGGGTTTAAATCCAGTGTGTTGCACTTCAATTACATTCTTGTGAATACAGCAAACAATGACTGAATCATGCAACTTTAACCAAAACAGGTTGCTGCTACTGAATTAACTGCTACCCATGTTGCAAGTCAAAGTCAATTAGGTAGGGACACACAGCACATATTCGTATAGTCTACCTATATGTTGCCTACTACTCTCTGATTGGCACTGTTACATAACAGATGTTCCTTAAGCTCATGACTTGACTGGACTCCTATGGGTACCCTCACCCTGGCTGTGCTGTAACGACATAGCTGACACTCCTCCCTCAGTGACACATACAGCTTGCTGTCCTCCAAAGTCTTCACACTCCCCCCTATGTGTCCTAGGCTACAGCAGCAGCTGCAGCCTGCAACATATGCAGTTGTATGTTAAGCTACCTGCTACAGACCTACCATACCTCACAACCCCCTAGAACAAAGGATCCAGACAACACCCATACATAAAGGGGTGTAGGGGCAAAGGTCGAGCAACAGGGACATGTTTCACAGTTTGCCCCTATGAACATAGTGACCTGATAGACTAGCAGCTACCGCAGCAGCATGCATATTCTAATGGGCATGACATCTGACACTCATATGTCTCTTCCCCCTTACTGACCTCAACCCACAATGTCATTTGACAATGGTCAAACATAACATGCAAAACTGTGAACATACCTCATAAATCTCAACAGTGGACAGTATTTGTACCTACTCCCTGCAATGCAGTAGTCTCCACACCTCACTAATGTCCATGTCAAAGACTAAGAAAGGAGCCAAAGCCTACATGAAGACCTTAAATATTGCACTGTGGTGCCATATCATTGGCTAATGAAAGTGCAATTCAGCTGTGTTGGATGCAATTAGCAAGTCTGAGGCATGGATTGGTGCACAGGCAATTACCTGTTAATGAGCATGACCTACAAAAGTCAAGCAGCTGCCTATGGGAAACAGGTCTGTAATTTGCTTAACCAAGACAGAGTACAATTTAGCAAACTTTTTTCTTGATGACTTGTTCACATAAGGATTATGTCACTGTACCAGATATGTCAAACAAGTCCCCATATAATGGGATGCAGATGGGAAGAATGCAGTTATGGGGAATAGGGATTACAACAGTAGGCCTGAAGTACATCTCTGGGGATGACATGTTGGTGATACTCTGCTGTCCAACAGCTACAGACATGTCTCTCAACTGTGCCTGATGTGAAAGAAATCACAGTTCTGGTCCTCTCACTCCCTCCTACAATGGTCGGCTCCTATATGAAAGCTACTGGATTGTGAATTAGACATATTGTCAATAAGTAAGGGTGGACACAGCTGTTATATCACATGATGTACTGTCATTCAGCTCCTCCCAGTCTGTGAATGTCACATAGGAATACTTCAGACATTGTAAAGGTGTCCCTGACTGTCCCTGATGTACTCTGGCTAGGTCACTGTTTTTTCGACATTTCTATCTCACCACTTGAGAGCTATGGCTAACATACCTGGCAACCCCCTACAGCAGGAATTCAGATTATAGCCATTATTAGTGGGGGGGCACAGGCTCAACCTCAATTATAGAGTATACATATTGGTCATACAAAGTAAGAATATGAATAGAGTAACAGGTATTACTGTAGCATAAGTTTATTTCTGAGGGTTCTGGCATGTGACAGCCAGATTCTCTATATTCTGACAACAATCATCAATTATTGGCCAACCATTTTCCAGACATCCACATGTTTGTGCCAACAGGAGCACATACATCAGGCACACATACACATTTCACAAACATCTTGTACTGGAGAGGTATGATGTCTACAGGAAAGATATACTACAGCAGGTTTGCATTGCTGTCTGTCACTGTGGCACAATAGTGTTGCTGGACTGCCCCCATATACTTGTAACTATGCCACATTTGGTTTTGTTAACAATACCTCTCCCTCACATTTCCATAGGTACATCAGGTGTGGCTGGAGTCCAAGGTCCTGTACCTGGTAAATGTGATACTGTTGTCTTATGGATCATATATGCCCTAAGAATGTTACGGGTTGCCATTTTGCTCTAGGCACAACTGTTATACTTAGCCAGAGTACAATACTTGTATGTTCCATTTCGGAGAGGTTAACTGAAGTGCATTGAATGGGTAATCACATTTGTGTATTTGCAGGAACAGTAACACATTTGTACTTATTGTTGAAAAGTCTATGCAGTCTGCTATACAGGAGGCAATCACTCTCAGATGCTTGTTCACACACAATATGACGATGGTACAAACCTGAGGCAGTGATACTATAACTGGCATAGTATGCTCAAGATGGGTGCACTGTGTTTTAGGTGTAGGTCTATCAGACACACTGTCATATTGCTTATCTCACAGGTGTATTGTACTGGCAATGTTAACTGGACGTAGCTGCAGTCCATGTTATAAAGGCCTGCCTTGCCTGTGTATGTCATAGTCTGTTTGTATGTTGCGCATGGGATCAGAAATTATATGTGGTATGTGTAATGCAGTTGCGGATCCTCATCGAGATGAGTCTGTCTGGATTGCCATACATAATAGTGCAGGTAGTAATGTACTTATTTTGTCTTCCTCGTCACAGGTGAACGTGGGGTTTGGAGTGTGTCCCCCTCACAACCTGATGTCAGTGTCTCATCAGACTCTGATGATGACGGTGGCCATACTGAGGCACAGGTGGGGTTGTTGGGGGCTGAATCTGTCACATGGGTCATGCACTTCCTCCCCATTGTGCCTGCATACAGTCAGTATGCCAACACATACCCAGTCCCCTGAGGCCAAAGATATCGGACAGTTAGAGTGTGGCAACATCGAACAGGAGAGTGCGGCAACTATGGCATCAGTGAATGTAGACACTGGCCATAGCCAGAGAGCTGGTGAGGTCCCACACATGCAGATTGACAGGTGTGCTCAAAGGAGGACTGCTGCCCATCCACCACCTGTCACAGGTGTCACATCACAGGTTGCTTGACTCATGTTTTGGTCCATCATGGAGGTACAGGCAAGTTCCGAATACAACACCAGATGGATGCTCAGGATTATGGATGCAACACAGTCTGGCATCCATGACTCACACCACCACATTGGTGATACCATGGATGGTTTCACTGAAGTAGTGGACAGATGGTGGGGTGAGACATTGTCAGTCCTTGACCGCATGTTGCCTGTACTGGAACATCTGGTTGTAATCAGACATCAGACACGTGGATGTAGGTCAGCAACACCATCTGCTGAGAGTCCACATGGCCATGCAAACTCATACTCCCATAGCGGCAGTACCTCCAGCACTACAGAAGGGAGTGAGCTGTCCACAACATGATGTGGCAGGCCATGGGCACATGGTCCTGGGTGGTCCCATTTGGGATAGGGGCCCAGCAGACACTAGTCACAGTCAGCTACTAGCACAGCATCTGACTCTGGTCATGGTGGTGTTAGTACCACTCCTGGCAGAGCCAGTTCCCATGTGCATGACTGGAGATGGTGAACTGTCCACTCTGCCATGTATGGCCACAGCTGTCCAATACACCCACATGTAGGGCTAGCACTGGGCTTGACTGTGTACATGCATACTCAAACATCACTGTCACATGCAGGTCACCAACAGACACACATGGCACCTCTCCATGTCCCAGCTTGCCAGCACCCCTTCCTGACTCACACACATGCTGTCAACTGTTTGGCACAGCCTAGGCCTCTGGCACCCCCCACACTACACCCTGTGCATGTGATGATAGCTGTGCCACATCTCTGCCATCCATACCATCGATGCAGAGACATGCAAATATGTGTCTGATGCACAAGCGGACTATATTTCATTACATGTATTATTGTAGTGCGGTAGTGTTATGCCATGACAGGTGCTGTATGCTGGCATTTGTCGTAAGTACACATCAAACTTTGCATAACTTTGTTGCATGATGTTAGGTTGGTGGTAGTGTTGCAGAATGAAAGATGTCTCACAGAAATGTGTATGTTTCTGTTCCAGGGGTCTAAGTGGCTAAGCTATGGAGATTTGGCGGCAATACAGAGGCACAGGATGGCATGGCAGCACAGCAGACATATAACATCAGCAAGGTATGACTGCATATGTGCATGGTTACCTAGGTGCATACCTGTAGAATAGTGTGTCAGGGACAATGTGGGCAGTCAGTGTAATCATGCATGCATACCCTGTGACAAGGCTTGCTACCTTTGATACGTGTGACCTGGGTGTTGTGTACATGCAAATGTAGATGGTGGCAGATAGCAGTTATGCCTAGGTAGATGTGGGCTATTTAGGGCCTGCAGCTAATGACAGGGCAGTAAATTGCATGGCAACTGCACACCCATATGCCCATATGTATATTCCTGCATGTGAATACATTTCTACACTCACCGATGCTGAGTTACCTTTATTGAGATTAGAACCCCTATCTATTAGTATTTACTATAGCACTAAGTACATATTGCATGCACCACAGAGCTTATCTGTTTTGAAATTGTCAGCCAGTGCTGTTAAGGTACATGACATCAGCAGGCCTTTTAAAGGAGGCCAATGGGGAGACTGTCAGGTAGTCACAGGGTCTTAAAATGTATGACTGTTGCACAGAGATAGGCAAGACAGGCATGTGTACACTGCTGCAAGGGGATATATCCACACACACACACACACACACACACACACACACACACACACACACACACACACACACACACACACACACACACACACACACACACACACACACACACACACACTTGCCTGTTGCAAGATTAGAACCCCTACCTATCAGTTAATATACACTATAGCATTAAGCACTTATTGCATGCACCACAGAGCTTATCTGTTTTGATATTGGCAGCCAGTGCTGTTAAGGTGGATGACATCAGCAGGTGTTGACAGGGAGGCCAATGTTGAGGAGTACGATAGTCACAGGGCCATAAAAAGATTGACCATTGCACAGAAATAGGCCAGATGGGCATGTCTGTACTGCTGTAAGGGAAGTATCTACACACACACACACACACACACACACACACACACACACACACACACACACACACACACACACACACACACGCACACACACATGGGGGCTGACGTGAGATTAGAAGCATTCCTACCTACTATTACACACTAATAGATCACAGTACTTATTGCATGTGCCACCAGTTATATTTGGTGTACATGTGGCTGCAGCCACAGTACTTGTGAGCTACACAAAGTAGCCTTGTATTACACAGCATGTGTGGCCTGCAGAGTGAACCTGCTTTATGATGGTATTGTATCTACTGTCCAGTACCTGTTAATACCCCTGCTATGTGTGTACAGTTACCATTATCACCATTTCTGGCCAGTTGCAGTTTGCTAGATGGACAACTGGCCAGGGACAATATGGCCTGTCCAAGACGTGCATTGAAGCCATTGTACATTACACCACCTGCTCACCATTGTCTGTCTACAGGGTGACATCCCACAGGTGCAGGGTTCTATGGTTGGGTGAATTATGCCATTATTGTGGTTGGGTGGATTATGCCATTATGCGGCCTTGGTCTGTTACCATCAGACAACTGTTGAGTGTGTAGCTGCAGATAACCCCAGCATTCTGCGTGTAGGTGTGCACATTCATACATCCCCACACACATATACACATGTGTATATATATATATATATATATATATATATATATATATATGTCAACTTAGGTGTAGCTGTGTGTGTGCGTTATGTAACTGTGTTAAATACATATATGTGGAGGCTGTACATCACTCTACACCTTTATCTAGCGCTACATATATATTTGTACACTGGTAACTAGGTTTTTATATAATATTAATTCCAATATGGTGATGCACATGTGCATATATTAAGAAGTAAGAATTTTGTATGTGTATATGTGTATGCATGCACATGCTTATAAATATAAGGACCCTACCTAACACCTCCACACCCTTGTTCATAGGTTCATAGGTGTGTACTAGGCTAATGGCCTTGGAGCCTTTACAAGTCTAGCTCATAGGATTACCCTGGCCCTGGCATCGTGCCACCCGACATTAGTTCCCAGTGCCTCTGTCGAGTAAAGCCATTGGAGTGATCCCCGGGGTGAATTTCCTATTTCCCATCCACTCATCAAGATTTTTCTTGAAAAGGGCCAGTGAGGTATTTTGTTTGATATGTATTTTCTTTCCCATTATATCTGTATTTACACTAGGCTTAGCCTATTCATTTATTTAACCTAATAAATATTTATCTAGTAAATTCAGCCTCACAATATTAAATGCTCAAATTCTGCTGACCATTTTTGTATATTTTTGTACAATACTATAAGTATTTTATTATGTGCTTGTTTCTTATTCCTTGTTTTTTTTTTTTGACTTACTGTATTTTTAATTGTACTATCTTGGAGTGTGACTTTTTATTTTACTGTATACTGTATTGTAACTGGAGCTTTTCTCCTCGGGTCTCCACTGAAAATGGGCTACTTGCTCAGCTGGACTAACCCGGTTAACAAATGTCAGTAAAATAAATAAAATAAATATATGTATAAGCATGTTTTTGTATTTAGATACACATGCATGTGTATGTAAATATGTATATATGTGTATATTTGAATGCACATATATATTTGTGTTTTTTAAATATGTGCATTAATTTGTGAATTGAAAAAATATTTATAATATGAATTTTGATGCACATGTACATGTTGGATTTCTATTCATGCGGGTATGGGTGTATTGAAGTATGTATTTTCACTATCTGTTTATAATTGGTGTAACTTTTGAAATAGAGGCGTGTCTCTTTAAATGGAGTTTATTTAAAATGAATAGGAATTTGCATCCCTTTGCACTGATGTCACTTTTTTTGTGAAACTGGTCTGTGATGGTTATGTTGGCTGGAGGATGTTTCCACTATTTTAGTTGTTCATTTACTGTTTTTGAGATATTCAAGGAATTAAAAGAATTACACTTGAAACTTTGGTTTTTGAGTGCTGGAGTGTTTTGTCTTTGATGTGTTACAGTGGTTCGTGCACCTATTTTTGTCTTAATCTGGATATTGAAGGAGTGCTTACCACAAAATATTGGAAATTAAGGTGTTTGCAGTTTATTTATTGTTAAAAATATCAGGAAATACTTGGCTGAGTGTTTTTTGACAACAAAACTATGTTTGGAATATTATGGCCTCAAATAACCTACATGACTTTATTGGGTCCTTATCAGGGGACAAGGATGATTTGGCATGCTTTGCTTATTCTACTGGGCAGTCTACAACCTTGAAGGTGAGTCGTTCTTTGGATTTAGTGACTATGTTTAAAGACTTGACTGTTGTTTCTAAGAAATTTAGATCTGTTGTCTGGCATGTCAGTTTATTGAAAGCATATGTGAGGGCAGACTTGGCTCCTAGGGGCCTTCGTGTTTATGTTGAGCCTGGCATTGGGAAGGAGGATGGAAGTTTTTTGGCTAAATGGAGAAAGATTCAAACTACTGCCTCCAGGTTATTTTTAGAAGTGCTAACTGACTATTATGAGAAGATGTTGCCCCCTTTAAAAACTAAACGTGATGCTTAGTTGGATATATTACAGAATTTTTAACAACAGAAGGAGTATGTGGACATGTATGAGAATTATCTGGGTGAAATGAATTTGTATGAAAAAGACTTATGGGCCAGTAAGCTGAAGAAGTTTAACAGGGACTTGGGTGACTTAAAGGGGAATGCTATGTTTACTTGGAAGAAAGACAAGAGAGCTGTACATTTTTCTGACACTGATAAGGTTGTCAGATTTAAACGTAAACGTGTTTGTTCAGTTTTAAAAAAGTGAATAATTTCAGTAATACAGACTCAAGTATGTCAGATGTTTCTTCTAATGTTTCTAACACTGATACCGAGCCAGATTTTGTTGATGGCTTGGACACTAATTCACCTGTTCATTCCCCTAAAACTAAAAGACCTAAGAATAAAGCAGGCCCTTTAGGCGAGCTGGTAGAAAGCATCAGGGGGCGAAGTCGACAAAATATTCAGCAAGGCAATAGAAACCTACATGAACGAAAATGGCGCTGCTATTTCTAATACAAATGAGAATTACTTGATTGTTAATTTGAGTTCTTATGACGGTACACAAGGTGAAAGGTCACTGTTAAATAAATGCTTACATTATATTCCTTCTTTTTATGTTTCACATTATGTGACTTATGTAGATGTTAAGGAATTCTGTCATATCTTAAATTTCAGGTATTATTATGCCACAGAGGAAAATATGGGTTCAACTAATGTGTTCAGGGTGAAAAAAATCAAATTTTCAACAACCGTATCACCCACAAGTAAAACTTTTTGAAGAACATGTTTTACGTGAATTGCAAGTTAAACAAAATGTTATTTTTAAGAATTATGGCAGTAACCTGAATAAATATGAGAAAGAAGGCCTTTAAAAATTGAGAAATAATACTGATTTAGTTATTACTTTAGTTGATAAAGGTGGAGCAGTGGTGCTCTGGGATTCTCCCAGTAATGAGACTGAGGTTAGGCGACAGCTTAATGATAGAAGATTTTATTTAAAGTTACCTCTGGACTCCACATTTCAATTTAAAAAACTTATTCCAATAGAATTAAAGGAATTACACTTGAAAATTTAGTTTTAGAGGGCTGGAGTGTTTTATCTTTGATGTGTTACAACTCTGGAGCACTGCAGTGGTTTCTGCACCTGTTTTTGTCGTACTCTGTGTATGTGTGTATGCACACACACACACACATATATATATATATATATATATATATATATATATATATATATATATATATATATATATATATATTTATGTATATAATACCTATATATATTTATATTTATATATGTGTGTGTGCCACATACTGATAGATAGGGTAATCGTGTGAGGGAGATAGGGAGAAACAGATGCGTATTAATAGCTGTCTGTATGCACAGACATATTTTCACATATCAGTTCTTTAGGCAAATGAGGCATCAGACATGGGCTCAAGTTAGCTAAGTGTATGAGCATGACCAGTGTGACTGTCAGTATTTACAAAGTGACTCCAGGCCAGACTTACCTGTACTCCAGTCCAGGATTTTGTGTGAGGCACCTGATTCAACAGTCCAGCACCTCCCTGATATTTTGTCCAAAGGATTCTCCGTTTGTGTGCTGAACGTATTATATGACTCATACCTATTGACTGTACAGATTGTAATAGACTGTACAGAGTTTTGCATCATTTTTTGTGTTTTGCCACAAACTCCAAAAATTCTTCCCAGCACTGTCTCTCCCTCCAATCCCTACAATGGTTACAGCTACCCAACTACCTACACCTTCTAAAACTCACCACAGCCCACAAACTTATCTTCAGACCATCCAGCTGTCCTGCCCTCTCCACCGCCTTAACCTCCTACATTCCAAACCGCTCACTATGATCTGAAAATCAAAACCTCCTACAAATCCACAAACCTTCCTAGCCCCCAGGCCACTTTCTGCTATCATACTCCCTAGCCAAACTATGGAACCCACTCCCCCCTCCCTTCGAAATACTTCAAACCCCACCAAATTCAAATTGCTCCTACACTCCTACCTGTCCTCTAAATGGATTTTCCCCTGCTCCTTCCCCACATGAACCCCTCCTCAACTGCCTTTCCTGGAGGTACAGCCTCTCCCAATTGACACCCACTTCAACTCCTCAGTGTCTAAAATTACTGCTGAACTGCTTTTCTACCCTCATTTTATCATCTGCAATTTAAATCTATGTATATGTTGCTATTCTTATGTCTGGTAATGATATTCTTATGTCTGGAAATGATTCATTAAGGGAATACCCTGTCTGTTGATCTACTCCCTTCATGGTTAATTGCTTACTGCCACGTCAACCAAACTGTAACCAAAAGCACCTCCTCATTTATACGTAATTACACCCTCAGCACGCACTATATCCAATACATTAATATCCGTTCTGCATTCCTTCTCATTCTGTAATGCAGATATCCTACCTCTGTAAATGTTTTATTAAGGTTTACTCAGCTTGCAGAATGTATATATGGTATCACTACAGATACTCTACATACAAATGTTTATCTCCTCATATTTGTTAATTGTACTCTCAGCTTATCTTATATGTCTGCTTGATATGCATGTTTATTATTATTGTTAATGATTTATTATTGTTAATGGTTTATTATTGTTAATGGAGCTTTTCTCCCCGGGCCTCCCCTGAAAATGGGCTCTTCTTGGCCCAGTGGACTTCCCCAGTCATCAAACGGAAATAGATAGAATAAATAAATATGCATGGTATGTTTTACATAGCATTGTAATTTTCTGGTACATCAGGGGCAAATCATTATAGCTTGACATTAGGAAATGATGTCAGGCATTTGAGTTACTGACTCCATACACACCAGGAAACCAGTGCTATCGCCTGACCTGTTATTCTTTAAAGTTTCTACATTTGTCTGGTCAGTAGTTTATCCTTTTCCTTATATTTGGGCCTTTGTCCCACTACTGTTCATGGCTTTGTCCAGATTTCCTCCTCTAAGTGGTTGTAGATATGATGTGACTGGGGTGCATGATGTCACACCACACACAGGGTGACAGTCTTCACACCTCTCACTGTACATGTTTTAGCAGGATGTCAAGCATTCTTCCCCATATGTCTGCTCTGTTCCTCATACAGTTGTGCTTTTTGGTAATATACTACTAAATGGATCCCACTGAATTGTTGCAAGTACTGACACAGTTAAATGATGGCCTTAACATCCTGCTGCTGTTCTGACCTGTTGCAATCTGCTGTTATACTAGCCACCTTCTAGGTTACTCAGAGCATGTATAATGTCTATAGGTTTGGCCCTCTATTCTTCCATTGTCTCTGGCTTTGTCCAGCTTTCTTGCAATAACAGATTGGGGCATACTGACAGTCTGTGGGACTCCTATTATAGGAGTACCTCACATCCAAAAGTTGTAGGTGCAGTCAGCTTCGAACCATGAACACCATCAACCATGCTAATGTACTTAGCCCAGTGAGCCACACCAGCCACCAGAAAGTGAGGTGTAATTCTTCACACTGTCAACAGCAGATAGACATACACTTTGACCCCTGTATATTTTGGCAAATAGAACATGTAGCCAGGTTGTTTGGGACAGCCCTGGGATTGTGTGGTCTGCTGATATATCCATGCAAACATACAGGTACTGCAGTTGTATGTGAACACTGATGTGTTGGGGATAGGGAACTCTAGCATTGACAGTCATGTATCTGTCCTATGACCCAGCTGTTTAGCATTTACCTTACATACTGCAGTGGGTTTTGCTGCCTTGTGGCCTAATGCATATTACAGGGCAGTCAGTACTGGACAGAGCACCTGTTGTCCCACATAGCTGTTAGTTCTCTGCAAATAGCCCAGTAGCCCACTCTATTCCCTTGCATACATGCAACAGGTTCATACATATGCTACAATAGTCTAGTACCCCATACATTTGTTGTAAAGGAGAGTGATTTACCTTGTGAATGCAGCAATTAAGAGATACCTGTGTTGCAGGGCTGACCCTATCTGATGCATGCAGTACACAGCCAATACATGGTAAGGTACAGGTTATGTGGTGTGGCTAGCATGTACGTGAGTCAGAGTAAGGTGTCAGTCCCTTGGACCCTAGGTTGTCACTGCATGTGCTATGCATTGCCTCTTTGCCAAGGCCAGGGCATACTGGCCATCCTACATCTGCCTACAGGGGCAGCCTCGGGGGGGGGGGGTTCCTCCTCTGAGTCTCCTTGTGGGTGTTGCTGTGGGGACCTTGGCACTTGGGGTGGCTGTGTGTACCTTCCCTGTGATGATCCTGCCACAGCTGTTTCTGCAGGATCATATTGTGTAGCATGGTACATACTGTAAACATCTTTGCACATGTGGCTGGAGAGTACTGCAGGACTCCACCGGGACCAGAACCATGACCTGAACAGCCCAAACACATGCTCTATGATATTCCTAGTTTGTGCATGTTCCTTATTATGGCATTCTTCAGTAGGTGTGTGTGCATTTCTGATGGGTGTTATCATCCATGGTTCCAGTGCGTAACCAACATCCTCAGTAGATGGCCATATGGGATGTTCCTCCTGGCAAACATCTGGTAGAGCTGTGATGTGTGCCAGATATGGGAGATGTGATAAGTGCCAGGGCTGCTAGCACACAGATTCATGATAATGCCCTCAGCATTGCACACGACCTGGCAGTTAATGGAGTGATACCCCTTGGGGTTGACATAGACTCTACCCTTCTCATTGGGCAATGCTTTGATGTGTACATGAATGCAGTCAGTGGCACCCAGTACCTCAGAGAAGTGTGCTACATGGTAGAAGAGACGCATACTGCTGGCCCCCTCCTCAGAGGTGCTGGGTAAATAAATGTGCTCACTGGCATGTGTTTGCATGGTAGCTAGAAACTGGTGGAGTACCCTGGATGCTGATGCCTGTAAGACCCTCATCATGTCCCCAGGTGGTCTTTGAAAAGTACCCGTAGCTAGTATTCTAAGGGCTTTACATAACTTTGTTTCCACTGGGATGCTTTCTTTGTTGGCTCTGGGTCTGAGTTGAGGGTGGCAGAGTTTGGTGAGTTCTTGTAGTATGTCCCTATCCACCCTGTAGCATTCTACAATCTCCAACTCATGTAGCTCCTGGAAGGTTACTCTGGGCTTGAACACTCTTCTTCTCAGTCTAGGGTTACTGTCAGCAGCAGCATTAGTACTGACGTCAGCATCTAGCACATACAGATGTAGTAGAGGGAGCAGCAGCAGCCCCTAGTATTCTGTCAATTAAAATTTCCACATCTGTACTCCAATAGTACAGAATATACGGGAAAGATCAGATTGTAGGATATACACATAATTTATAGTGGTCTGATGCAGATACAGCCTGTGGACACCAACATGGTTCTGGGGCTACACGGATTTTATCTGTAGACATGGTAACCCATTTTTGCTATTCAGATACCCCAGCTCATTTGCATGTTTGTGCACTGCTGCATAATATGGGTATTTAAAAAAAACTTGTATTAAATTATTTTGCATTACTTTCTGGACACACAGGGCATAGTTTTGCACATATTTGTGCCTACTATGCAATTTATGACCTTCTATGTGGGCTCTTACAGCCCCCGTTCAATTTGTATTTTCTTGTACACAGAAATTTTCCATTTACACTTCGGACACCAGCTTGGGGTCTGCAGGACTGCTTATCTGCTTGCTAGATCACTCCAGCCCCTATATTTGCATGCAGTTCACTTGCTTATGAGGTTATTTGCATGCCACAGCACCTTTGTGTTTGCATGCTTGCGCATGCCCCTCTGCTCATGCATGCTCCTCTGCTCTGTTTACTGGATCGCATGGCTGCTTACTTCCATGTAAGCTCCATGCCACTATGCCTACATGGAAAATCACTCCATGTAGGCTTTATTGAATTCCCTCCAGTAACTATTACGTTTGTAATATTTTGTAAACAACTTACAATATCTCAGCAACCACTCAAGTTACACATGTACTGTCAGCAGTATTTTATTCATCTAGCTGAGAGCTTTCATATGAGGTTGAGGCTTTCTGTCTGTGTTACATGGTTGTTGAGATATTTAGAGAAATATGAAAGTTATATCTATATAAATTAATATCATAAAAACAACAGTTAATATCTCTTTACCTGCACTAGACAGAGGTCAGATATTAATACAGTTGATTTTGCCATTGTGTAAGCTTTAAGATAAAATATTTAAAACCTTGTACGTATCATGGTTTTGGAATTATTGATGCAAATATGAACAAACCATATTTGACACCTAGAGGCATCAGTAGGAGTTAACTACAGATGTACCTGGAGGCATCACTCGGATGTAATTAGTTAATAATGACAGTGTATGATCCTGGCCCCCACAAGGCAATTCCAAACTTCAGATAACCAATATTTAATTTACAACATTTTTACTATTGTTTTGCAATCATAGACATATTGCTCACTGACCACTATCCTTCCACATATGACATGATCCAAAATAAAAGCGATGCAGAATACTTATATTTTAAGTACACAATATCTTCAGATTTGCTGGGGCCTCCCTTGGAGCAGAGCTGGGGCTTGCCTGGGCGGCTGGCTTCACCCTTTCAAGGAAGACTGGTTACTCTAACAAACTGTCTGTAATTCACTAATGTGGGGCTCTTCTGGGATTCCCATGTGCCTTTGCCTTGGTTGGATTTACCTGGTAAATGAAATGAAATATATAAAAATGCAATTATCTTTTGAGGTGATGCTGTACATTAAGTTAAAAGGCATTACCTAGTGACAGGTAACAGGGTAGAAATGCAATGAACAGTAAGGTTGAAGGACTTGGATGAAGTGCAGGAAAGAGAAACAGAGATATTACATAATATTAGCTTTAACATGAAAATGTATGTGGCATATGATAGGGTATGTAATCTGGAGATGACCACTAGAATGACCAGTCTGGTTACTTTAATAGTGGTTATGAAATGTATATAGAAGAGGTAAACATATCACAAAAGCAGTTTTACTTTTAAATAGGTTATGGTCTTCTGAATGTCTAAAGTGAAGTTAAATGTTTTCTGTAATTATTGGAATGCATGGAAAACATTTACTTCTTCAGAGAGATGAAAACATCTCTTGTTTTGAGAATTTTGTAGCCTTTGCTAACATTGTTGTCCACTTTGTGATGTTTTCTGTCTTGTATGTCACACTGTTTTTGATTTACTAACCTTAGCAATTTCTATATTGAGTTTTCTACAACTCCATTTAAGTCAACATGATTTTTCTATGACTTTTATGTGTAGTACAGAAGGCATAATAATGGTAAGGTGAGGAAGTTAGCACGGATATTTCTAGGAATGACATTTATTTTCCACATGGTCTGCTGGCAGTTTAATGCTTCTGTGGATGAGTTCTGAGATCCATAGTTCTGTCACATAATACAATGGATTTCAGTCTGTAAACTGTGTTAGAATGGTGAGCGCACACTGTTTAAGGTATTGAGTTCATGAAGGGATTGCTGCAGAATTCACAAAGAATTCTAATGTGGTGAGTTATATTTTAAATAAAATTTTCAGCAGGCAAAGTCAGGGAACTCCAAATGTTATTAAGATCTACATGCCTGTTGCAGTAGATAACACATTGCACAGTTTTGCATGTATGTCATATATGTGCAGCATTCCAAAATCCCTGAAAAATACATCATTATTCTTAGAGTTAATGTCACTGCAAGTTTTGTTAGTCAAACTCAAAGTTAAACCTTTTAGGAAAAAGCGAAATGTTGCAAAAGTATATCATTAGCTTTAATATTATAAAGAATATTTGTGCTCAGCTGAGATGCCTTGCATGACTGCATCAAAACCACAAATACAGATAGTTCAGCACTGCAGAAAGACTATTTATTGCAGGATTACATCAAATTAATAGGTGATTCAAGGAATACAGTAACACTGCAGTGGCATAAACAAACTGTAATGTAATTTGTGCTCAAATGCAATGTACCAGAGCATGTATGAATGTTATTAGATAGCAGAATTATAATTAATGGAACAGAAGCAATGATAACCCACCCAGTAAGTTGTATGTTATAATCATATAATGTGGTATATAGTACAATAAAACCAAACTGTGGTATAGTATATCAATAATGTGCCACTGCACAAACCACTGTTGCTGTGAGCAGTACGCTATCACATATAGTTTTGCTGAGTCACAGTATCTTGAAGTTATTCTAAAAAGTCACTCTGGTGGAATCCCTGTATAAGTAGGTTGTATAACAAAAGAAAGAAAGCCATGCTCAAAAACGAGAAGGACATTATACAAGAAGGTAAAAACTCCCTCATCCATCTGAACAAGCCACTCAAGGGACTAATCAAGTCCACCAAAGCCAAATTTGAGATAAGAATGTCCGTCAAAGCTAGCAATCTTAAAGTCAATTTCCAACAATGTGCCAAACAAATGCTGAATGGATTATCTATATGGAACCTGAGGATATAGCAAATCTGATGGCCAATAAATTTAGCTCTGCTTTTACCCCATATCCACCCGTCACCCCCCAAAAAAAAATACCTCCAGCCATTTCTCCACCAACTATCACCAGGGAGCAAGACCCCACTGCGCTCACTAAGACCAAGTACACTGCTTTGATGGGTCCTGGATGTATCCTGAACAACATAAAACATGACCTGTTTGGCCCACTAGAATCTCTGTTTAAGCATAATCCCCAGACAGGTTTTGTGCCTTGTAAATGGAGGACTGCAATGGTTATCCCTCTACACAAGTGGGGGGGGGGGGGCTCCACAGACCTGAGGAACTACAGATCCATAAGTCTTACTAGTCTTATATCTAAAGTCATGAAAAGAATTATCCTGGATCTGATGTAATATTTGAATTCTGTTTTAACCAGAACAAAAGCTTCAGTGCTGTTCGTATCTGGGGATGTTCACTCGTTATCTATAAACTTTTGCTTTATTAGTTAATTTACCTTAGCATATGGAGTGTAAGATATGGCCCCAAGATAAGGGTAACATATCAGCCAATAGCAGCTGTCTCTCTAGTGCTACCATAAACTTATTTTGCAAGGAAGCTTATTTCCTAGCAGATTCTCAGCCCTGGACTGTAAGAATTCTAGTAGTGGTGGAGTTTATATATCTTGATATATATATATATATATATATATATATATATATATATATATAGACCTAACCAGAGAATAAGGCCTAGGATGGTTTTCCAGGGTGGTCATGATATAAGCCCTACCCCAAAAATAAGCCCCAGTTAAGATTGTCAACAACACATGATGGATGTGTTGAATTATAAAATAATATTATTGACACCTGTTGACTGAGGTTATCGTACTATGCTCACCATTTTTGGACCATTCAGACACTCAACTTCTTCTCTTTTCAGAAAGTCATAAGATTCTTTCCCTGGGAGTCCTCCACGATATTTACTGTAACCCTAATCATCACTCACACTTGACGGTTGAGATCCTTGGCCCATAAACACTGGCAGGTGTACTTTGATCGATCAAAGTACAGACAACACGTGTAAAGTGTGCTCACTTGATAACAAATGGCTGTGGTTGTGCCTTCTCTTCTTAATCGGTGCCATTTTGTGTTGCCACTCCTGTCTCGTAAGTCTTCAATTAACCCCCCGCCAGACAAGATGAGTGCAAAAAGAAAGAGCTATTCTGTCGAGTACAAGAAAGGAATCATGGAGGACTCCCAGGGAAAGAATCTGATGGCTTTCTGTAAAGAGAAGAAGTTAGATCTCTGTATGGTCCGAAAATGGCATGCAGCGTATGATAACCTCAGTCAACAGGCCAACGAGGGAGATGCTAAGAAGTGCAAGTGTGGATCAGATCGGCAACCATTATTTCCTGAGCTGGAAGACATCATCTGTGAGTGGATTATTAACAGGAGAGCAAAGGCTTTGGTTGTGCACAGGGCTGATATTCAAGCATTTGCCCTTGCAATGGCACCACAGTTAGAAATATCCCCCGAAGAATTCAAAGCATCACAGCATTGGCTGGATGGCTTCCTTCAGCAATATGAACGGTCTCTAAGAAGATCAACAACACTGTTCAAGCTGGAAGATACTGAAGTTATTAAATGTGCACTTGCGTTCAAGTCCTTTGTTGATGGCATTGACTTTTCTAAATACCAACTCTCCAACATGATTGCTATGGATGCAACTGCAGTGTTTATGGGCTAAGGATCTCAAACAACAATTGATCAGAGGGGGGCCTCGTCAATCTACATTCCCTCCACTGGTTATGAGAGTGCATGTGTTACCTGTTTTTTGGCAATTCATCTAGATGGAAAGAAAATCCCACCTCTAATCATTAGTAAGGGCAAGAAAGATAAGATTGAACGTGTTTCAGGCATTTACATTCTTGAAACCAAAAAAGCCTGGTGCATACAAGCAGCTATAAGGAAGTGGGTCGATGTAATGCTGCCACTTGTTTTGCAAGGTGGCGAAAGAGGTCTGCTAGTCTGGGATTCAGCCAGCACTCACCATGCTAAAGAAATGAAGAAATTTCTTGCACTGAGAAGAATATATCAAATAATGATTCCCACAGGAATGACTGCCTATCTCCACCCTCTTGATATTGTAATAAACAAGCCATTCAAGGACCATTTGCGCATGGAACTCAATGACTAAATTGAAAATAGAATGGAGAAAAGTCAGCATGGTAACTTTGTGAAGCCTAGTCTGCAAGAGGTCATGACTTGGGTGAAAAATTCATGGGATAAAATCACCGACAGATGTGTTGCCAATGCACTATGAGCAGGCTACTTGGACAAGCAGTACTCATGAAAGGAGAGCTTATTCCTAGGCATGACATATTGGGGTCAATGGTTCTACAGGAAATGGAGTCACAAGAAATTCAGGTTGAAATTCGTGGGTTGGACACTTATGACAAGGTTCCAGAAGAAGATGACATGACTGTATTTGAATAACTGTGAAAGCCAAGGTGTAGATATTCTGAACTTGAAATGCTTGTTGCACTGTTTTTGTAGAATTCTCACACAACTGTTAACATGCTACGTAGAACTGTTGTCCAATAACAGAATACAATATAAATGTCAATTTGTGTACATGAATAAATGTTGATTTTTGTAGATGAATAAATGTTGATTTGTGTTCATTAATCAATGTCAATTTTTGTACATGAATAAATGAATAAAGGCAGATTATGTACGGTGCGGGTAAGGCATCCCCTGATAATAAGCCCTAATGCATATTTTGGCGAGGGAAAGAGTATAAGACCTGGGAAATAAGGTATATATATATATATATATATATATATATATATATATATATATATATATATATATATATATATAAAATCATGCAGATTTTTGACAGGTGTGTGAGATCGACAATCCCTGGGTAAGGGGAATATTCCCTTTCCCCAGGGATTGTGTGATCGTGGAGTAAGTATGTATAATTTGCAGGGGTTTTGACCCCCCCTAGAAAAATAATGTAATTTAGAGTTCTTTTTTTTGGGAAATTTGCATGCACCAAGGGTCATTCTTGGCACATTTGAGGTTATGTGTCGATGTTTGATTCTGATGTTGTCCCTTTCATTCTTCCTCACAGTTGGGTCACAGATCTGACTCTCAGATCTGACTCTGCTGCATTCTTACAGATTAGGATTAAAGTCTTGAGCTCCTCCCTCTATCAATAATGCTCTGTCTTCTGCCTAACCTCCTCAGATCTCATTTGCAGTGCAGTTGTGACAGACATGGTTCTGGATCTCAAGCATTTACTACTTTAGTGGGAATCTTACAATTATCTTTCATAGGTTCATCGGTAGGTACTAGGCTATCTGCCCGAAGGCATTTGTAAGCCTAGCCGGAATTGTGTTGGCTTTCACCACCCCCTTAGATTAGCTCCCTGTGCCTCTGTCCAGCAGAGCCATTGAAGTGATCCCCGGGGTAAACTTTCTATTTCCCATCCACTCGTCAAGGTTTCTGTTGAAGAGTGTTAGCGAGGAGCTCTGCTTAATGTAGATTGGAATCTTGTTCCAGAGCATGGGAAGTCTCTGGGACAGGAATCTATCCCTCCAGCATGTCCTATTTATTGTTGTGGTGAGGTTTAGATCCCTAGAGCATGTGGCTCGAGGGGATATGATTTTCTTTACGTGGAGCATGTCCATCAATTCTGGGTTGGACATGGCCTTGTATGTCAGGCATAGATCACCTCTGAGTAGGCGGTATGCAACCAAGTACAGCTGGAGTTTCTTCACTCGAGCTGCACAGGGCATCTGTTTGAGACCAGTGATCCTCTTGGTGAGGTACTTCTGTGGTCTTTCCAGCTGTTGCAGGTGTCTTGTAAGGTACATCCCAAATGGGGCATTGTACTCTATGATGAGTCTGATGAGTGATGTGTAGAGGGGCACAATGACCTCTTTTGATCCGGATGCAAACCTTTTTGTGATTAGGTGGGTCACATAGAAGGATTTTCTAACCACTTTGGCAATGTAATTAACAAAGGAGAGATTACTGTCTACTTAGGTCCCCAGATCCCTTATTACATCTTCCATATTTAGGGGGCTACTATCTATGTGGCATTTTGTGGGTACTTTGTTTTTTCCAAAGGGGATGACTATGCACTTTTTGGCATTTAACTTGAGGCCATGGTTTTGACACCAGGTATCTGTCTCAGTGAGACCCTTTTGGAGGATGTCTGTGTCAGCCGGAAAGTCAGTTATAGCCCCTAGTTTGCAGTCATCTGCAAACGTGGCCAGCCATAGACCTCCTGTGCTTGCCTGTACCTCTGAGAAGTATATGCTGAACAGGAGGGGTCCTAGGACTGAGCCCTGGGGAACACCACTTGTAACTGATTTAGGGTCAGACCTAGCTCCCACAACTCTTACCATGTGCGTTCTGTCTGCGAGCCATTTGGCAACCCATCTCGTGAAGTAGGTGCTTATGTTCAGGCTGGTGAGCTTGTGTATAATACCAGAATGGGGAATGGTGTTGAAGGCCTTTGCAAGGTCTAGGTAGGCTATGTGGACCACCTTTTCCTCGTCTATAGCCTTGGTAACTGTCTCAAAGAAGTCCACCAGGTTTAGGAGACATGATCTGCCCTTAACAAAGCTGAACTGGGTAGGGTCCAGTGTTTGGAGGTCCCCAATGTCTCTGTTAATGAGATCCATGATGATGCACTTCATAGCCTGCAGACCAAGCTAGTCAGGCTTATAAGGTGATAGTTCCCAGGATCTGTTGTGGCTCCACCTTTGTGGAGTGGAATAACAGTTGCTGTGTGCCACTCTATGGGCATGTAGCCTGTGAAGAGGCTGAGTTTGAACAGTGTGCTTAGGTGAGGGGTTAGGTCATCTTTGAGCTTATGTAGGATGCAGCCTGGGACACTGTCCAGTTCCATTGATGCTGTGTTTTTGGCTATGGATGGGGCTGTTTTAACCTGAGTGTCTGTGATTTCAGGGGCACTACATTCTTCTGGTATGATTATGGGCCCTTTTGGGGGTGAGAGGGGGGGTGAATTTTGCACTGAACATGTCTGCCAGGTTGTTGGCGATATCGGTCGGTTCAGTGTATTTTGCGCCATTCTGCACTAACTTCAAGCAGATCTGAGAATTGCCACTTAGATTCCTGACATAGCTAAAGAATGCCTTGTGGTTATCTTTGGAGACCTTGGCAATTTTTATTTCAAAGCTAGCCTTGTGATTTTATGAGGGATCGTAGTTTCTTGCTGATACTGATCAGGAATGTCTTACCTTCTTGGGATTTTACTCTTTTCTGTACGAGTTTCCTCCTTCTATTGTATAGCTTGTTTATGGCAGGGGGTCCACCAGGCTAGTTTCCTTTTCTTGGAGGAGTGAGTCTTGGTTTTGCTTGGGATACCATGATCCATGCATTCTTGTAGGTGCCTGTAGTGTGCATTAGTAAAGGGTTTTGCAGCTTCGGCAGCATTATCTTTTAGCATGGGGGCTTTGAAACTTTCCACCTCAGTCTTAAGTAATGTGAAGTTTGCTTTTGAGAAGTTTTTCACAGTGGTTTCTTTGACCGGGGGTGGGGACGGAATGTGGATATCCAGAGTGATTAGTTTCTGGTCAGATCTAACCAGCGAGGAGTTGACCTCTGGTGTGGAACACCAGTCGCCCATGTTGGTGATGACCAGGTCCAATATGTTGTTACCTCTGGTGGGGGTGTTGACCAGCTGATCCAGGGCATTGGGTTTATAAATTTTAGGAAATGTTGGGCAAGGGAGTTAGTACTTGAGTAGTTCTCCCAGTTAATGTTTGGGTAATTGAAATCACCCAATATCAGGGTGTTTGGTAGGACCTTTATGTTTCCCAGTGTTTCCAGAAATGCAGAATGGGGGTCATGGGACATGGTGGGTGATCTGTAGCAAGCTACAATTTGAAGTGCAGTTTTGCCCATTATTAGTTGCACGTGGATGATCTCTGAAGCATTGTGCTGTGACACTAACCTAGAGGTGTGGGCATCCTTGATGAATATGGATACCTTTTGTATTTCGGTCCAAAAAAAAATGTATGGTATCAGTTGTAGCCTGGTAGTGCTGGGGTGCTCTCTGCAGCCTTAAACCAGGATTCTGTTACTGTACATATATCGATTTTCTCCATACTGAGGAGTGCCTCGAGTGTGTGCATTTTGAGGTTTAGACTTCTGGCATTGAGCAGCATTACACTCAGTTTTTTGTTACTTGTGCTATTTACAGTGCTGGGTTTGTCTTTTGAGCCTTGCCTAAAAAAGGCACTATGGGGATGGCAAGAGCCTTGGCCAGTAAGGGTGACAAGTGCAAGCCATCTCTAGCAAAGCAGCGTGGCTTGTCGAGCATTTCATCCCAGGCTGACAGATACTGGATCCCCTTTGAATGACACTAGAAGATTAGCCAATTGTTGAAATTGATATTTTTTTCTTTATACCATGGTATCATTCTTGGTGAGGGCAGAATGCTACTCAAGGTCAGGGTCATACCTGCCTGAGCTGTGATCAGAAAGCTCTTCCACGTTTCTTTTCATGTAGTCCAGGGAGGTACGGCTCAGGTCATTCACACCAACATGAACAATGACCCCCCATTTAGACCTATTATTTCGGGCAGTTATTCCAAAACCTTCCCTATGGGTTCTGTTATAGATTTCACTTGAAACATATTTATAATAAAATTCCACACATGATGAAGGATTCATGGGAATTTTTGAAGAAATATCCTATATATCTGAGAAGTAACAATTTGTTATTTGTAACTATAGATGTAGTAGACCTTTTCTCTTGTATTCCCAAAACGGATGGACTAGAGGCATTTGCTAACAGTATACACAAATTTGCAGACCTTGAATGGGACAAAGCATGTTTATTAATGGACATGATGTCAATTGTCCTTGAACATAATTACATCTAATTCGAGGGTGAACTCTTCAGACAAACCAGGGGCATTGCTATGGGAGCAGCATGTGCTCCCATCTTCGCCAACCTGGTTATGTTAGACTGGGAAGAGACTAAGGTGTTTAAGAGCCAGTTCATGCAATATATCAAATATTATTCTCGCTATTTGGACGATATATATATTTTATGGGAAGGGAGTTCTGACATGTTGGACCAGTTTATAATATATCTCAATCAGAGTAGTAATTATCTTAAATTTACTTCATATAGCAATGATTTTGGTGTACCCTACTTAGACACATGTTTCTAAAATGGGATCTGGGTTCAAGTCAAGAATTTACAGAAAAAACACTTTCTCCAACAGTTATTTAGAATTTTCCAGCTATCATCCCAGGAACAGGTTTATCAACATATATAAAGGACAGATTATATGTGCCATTCGAATGACTTCTGTATATAGAGACATGTTAGAGGAAGTGGCACATATTACAACTATGTTCCAGGAAAGAGGATATGATGACAAAATGATGGCTAGGGTTAGTCAGCAGATCATTCAAGGATGGACATTTAAATAGAAACCATTGTTGGGTTTATATTATGCATCAGGGCCAACTAAAGATCCATCAGTACTTTCCCTAGAAGAGAGCTCATCATATGGTAAATATTGTGTGTTGGAATATGGACCATATATAGGCAAAGTTAGGAACATCTTGACCACAAATTGGAATATTATTGCTACTGATGAGGAACTAGTCAGGACTTTAGGGACTGGACCCAGATTTGTTTACAAGATGGGGTACAATATTAAGAAATATTTAGAGAAAAGGAATTTAAAACCAATATCTTATGATTCCTATACTAAAAAATGTGGTAGTTGCAAACAGTGCAGTCATATTCTTCAGGAAAAAAGTATAATGTTGGAAAATATAAATAGTACAAAAATAATATTTAAACAAGGTAATTGTTGTACTAAGATGATTGTATATACGGCCAAATGCATGGCATGTTCAGGATTTTATATAGGAAAAACTGAGAGGAAATTTAACAAACGGATATATTCTCATTTATACAGTATCAGGACAAAAGATGAAAAGAATGCTCTTTTTAGACAGATTAAAAAATGTGGAGATAGGCACTATTTTAAGTTTGCTATTATTGACAGCGTTCAACTTGATACAGGGGGGGAGACTTCAAGGGCCTGTTATCATACAAAGAGTATTGGTGGCAGGTTTTATTGGATGCTTCAACCCCACCAGGACTCAATGACGTTATTTCTATTAAACCCTTGCTAGCCATGGGTTGAATTTGGGTTTAGTCGTGTATACAATGGTTTATCTGTGACCATAAGGCACTAATAGGCACATTAAATTTTATATTTCTTTATATCTACATATATTTACATCATATTGATGGTATAATTTTATAGACAGGCAGATCAAGGATAATATGCATATTTTGGTTGTTGTACATTGTATTGTTGTGCAGATTCTTATAGTTTTTTCAGGACAGTATGGATGGATATGTAATAAATTGTTCTGCATTACCCAAGCATTATATACAATAGTTATACATTTTTAAGGTTTAGACTTATATAAAAAAAACATTTTTTAAGGCTTAGATTTACATTATATTTTGTATTCTTATTGTGATCAGTATAGATAGGATCTTGACAGGTTTTGCACAATGTGTAATTTTTGGTGTTATATACCTTTAACAAGAAGCATTGAGTATTTTGAATTTTGGCGCCAAAAGGTTTACTTAAGTGATGAGAGGTTTGTTTTAACTTGTTCTGACGAAGCTTGCCATTCATCAAGTGAAAGCGTTTAACCTTTTGGATTATTCTGTGTTTCGTTTAATAAAAGTACAGTTTGGTTGTGGATTTCGCTGGTTTTTGATGACATTCATTTCTTTGTTCCACTGGCTTTCAAACAAGTTAATTTAACTGCTGAGAGTTTGACTGTGGATACTGCTGGTTTTTGAAGACATTTGTTTTACTTGTTCCACTGGCCTTCGCATACACTTTTCAGCTGCTGAATTGCCGATTTTAGGTGAGTTTCATCTCAAGACACTGGGACTGTCAACGTTTCATGTTTTATTTTGTTCGGTAGTTGCTTGGAATGTTGTTTGTGCTGGTTCCTAAAGCTTAGAAATGTGGGAAAACAAGTTTTTTTTGTTTGGTTTTTTTTTTTCAGAAAATAAAGCAGATTCAATCAGCTTTTTGTTTTTCGGATAAGTAATTTTTTTCTGATCTTAAAACACTTAACCTCTCCTTCCTTAGCAGTGTAAGGTTAGTAGGTAACTACTTTTTCCCTTTCCTTGTTCTGCTGTTGGGCTTTTGCCCACACTTTTCTTCTCTCTCTTTGCCATTATTATCCTTTTGTTAAAAAAAACATAAATATATTTAGACATTTAGATAGCTATATACATATAGATATTTAGGTCTGTACAGTTTCTTTGAGTGAATGTGCTTACTGTGTGAGGTAGCCTTACCTTTGCCTTTAGTGTTTCTTTCATCATGTCTGACAAACCCACCAGATTTACAGTATTCAGAATGTGGGCATAAAATGCCACATTCTGACACTCACAACAGATATGTTTATTGTCTTGGTCTTGAACACCTGTGGTCGGCTTATTCCATTTGTGAGGGGTTTAATCCCAGGGCTATTGCCGACCTCAAGAACAAATTGATTCTCAATGGCCTTTTGCCTGTGTCATCTGATGTTTCTCAGGGGCTCAAACCCCCTCCAAGAGTGTGGTAGGGTCCATCAACCTGAAGAAATGCCCTCACAAGTCATCCAGGGCTTCATCAGAACCAAACTCCAAGCTTCCAAGACATTCAGATTTGACAGGGCCAGATTGGAGATCAATTTCGGCGCTAGTGGATCTGAAACACTCCTCAGATCTGACCGCCATTATTCATGTAGCCAGTTTCCTGGAGTGTCCACTTCCACTTCAGATCCTACATTGAGGAGTCGACCTCTGGAATTTGGCGGAGGGGCTGAATCTCCCTCCAGGCTACTACAGTCAGACTCTTGTTATACATTCCCGACCACCATCAATAGAGTCTTCCAGGTCTTCTAGAATCCTTACTGAGGTTGACTTAGACAAGATGATAAGGAAGATCCCCAAGACTCATATCCAAATGGGTGTATGGTCTGCTCCATCCTCTCTGGGATCTATGAGCATTTCTATTTCATGGCAGTTTCCTTCTCCAATCCGTCCTTCAGTATGGGAGTCCCAGTATCATAGCCATCCAAGAGAGCCAGGGTTGGATCTGAGGAGCTGTCCTTCCTCTACTCTGACCACTGCCCTGACTTCCTCTGCTCCAATGTTGTCAGATTGCAGCAGGTCTCAGATCTGGGATGTTCTGTCGGAGCTAGGGGGAGGGGCTCAACTCCAGCTCTGTCGGAGCTGACTCTCTCTCTCGGTGCTTCAGGTTTGGACAGTTCGGGTCTGGTTCTACCTGGCACTCATGGATCCAGGATCTCTACCCTTTCTTCTTTGGTTGTCTCAGTTCTGGTGGAGCTGGGGAGGGATTCTCCAGGTCTGTCAGCATTCCAAGTTGTAGAAGGGGCATTCTCTAGTCATAGGGATCTGGTCTCTCTGAGCTATGAACTTCTCTGTTGACCCCCCCTTGGATCAGAGAATTGAGCCTGTCATGCTTGGCTAGAGTCTGCCCATGCAGACAAGCCTTCAGACTCTTCCCTTAGAGAGGACCCCCTCTTCTTCCGAGACCTCCCCTGAACATCCCACAGAGGAGATTCCTCAGAGGAAGATGTGCAAAAGGAGGCACATTGACTCCCCCTTGGAGTCCCTTACTGAGGACACACACTTTGATGAAGGGGAGGGATCCCCATGATCACCACTGGAGGATGTCTCCTTTGGAGACATCTTAGAGATCCTGAGAAAGAGAGAGGTGATTAGTCGTCCCAAACTCCCTCCTTGGAAGAGTCCGTGGTTTTGGAGGCTTTAGAGATAGGCCCATCGACATCCTGGGTGACCCCCCCAGCAGATGACCTCATGGATTTGGTATCTCAATGGGCTTGGAAGGAGCTGGACATAATTGAAATGATACTGAAAAGACCAGATAAATTCTTGTCCATCCCTAAGGATAGACAGTATTAGGCCAAGGGTGTTCCAGTAGATGCCATGATTGTGGCAGCAGCTACCAAGGAGCTAGCTGAACAGAACTTCACTCTCCATCCCCTGAACAAGGAGTCCAGGGCTAGGGAGTCCAGTCAGAGAGAGTGTTAAGCTACCTGGCACCTTTTACTTGATTGCAGAGAGATCTGGTTAAAGAACTCCCTAACTCTCTAGCAGAGACGATGTCAGTGGAGGATTTCAAGAAAATTTTTTCCCAAGTAGAGACTCTCTCTTCTTTGCTCAATACTTCCATGAGGCTTATCTCCCATTCCATAGATGGTGCCTCATGGGCAGCTGGCTCAGGTATTGCTATTAAAAAGCAAGCCTGGATGAAGCTTTGTGATTTCATTGAACTCTTCAAGGTATCCTTTGTGAATGCCCCTTTTGATGGCTCCACTTTATTTGGGCCATCCGTCAAAGACACCTTAACCTGCAACGAGCAGGAAGGGAAGACCTTGTCTGCTATCAGGGTCAGGTTTTCAACCCCTTAATGCACCTTCACTAGAAACCAACGTAATGTCAAGAAAACATTCCAAAAATCCCAAAGGACTTCCCAGGATCAACATGTGGATTCTTCCTCCAAAGGCAGAGGAGGAGGTTTCAGTGGGAGATGCTGCCCCAAAGGCAGAGGGGGGGGGGGCACCGAACCTGGGCTTCAGAGAACCCTTCTCAGATAAGCCCTACCAGTGCTCCTGAAGTGCTCCCTGACTGCCCATCTCTGGGGGCAGTCGGGGGGCCATTTTTCACTGCACACAACCACCTGAATGGATCTAACATGAAACAAGAGGGTGCTAAAGATTATATCCAGAGGTTATTGCATTTCCTGTTTCCTTCCTCTACTCGAGAGGCTAAAGAGACTCCTCAATGTTTCACCCATTCAGAGGGAGTACAATAGCAGAAATTGAAATGCTTCTGCAAAAAAGAGTCATCCAAGAGATCCCAACTGAACAAAAAGGATTTGGAACTTACTCACACTTCTTTTTTAGTGCAAAAAAAAAACTGGGGACCTGAGACCCATTCTGGATCTAAGCAAACTGAATTTGTTTGTAAAGAAGGCAAAGTTACGAATGGTTAAGATTCAGTCCATTTTACCACTGTTGCGAAAGGATGATTGGATGTGCTCAGTGGGCATACAGGACATGCTTTTGGCTGGGAGCCAGTCATTACCAATTCAGAACTCTGCCCTTTGGACTCACCACAGCCCCCAGGGTGTTTACCAAATACATGGCAGTAGTCACAGCCCACCTCAGACTGCAAGGATTCTGGGTGTTTCCACATCTGAATGACTGGTTCTTCACTGCCCCAACCAGACATCAACTAATTCAGTCCAGGGATTACTTTTTCAACCTTGCCAATCCTCTGGGCATCACCTAAAACCTAACAAAATCAAATCTATCTTCAGTACAGAGTTTGGAGCTTATTGTGGCCTTCTTGAACACAACAAGTCAGTTGCATCACTACCACCTATCACATACAGACATTGAGGGCCATGCTGAGCTATCTTTATCCATCCATCTCCACTGGCAAAGTTAATACTTCAGCTCTTGGATTTATGGCAGCTGCCATTCCCTTAGTTCCGTTGGCTAGGTTTTTTATGCAAGTGCTTCAATGGACCTTCACAGTTCAGTGGTCTAGTCTCTATCAGCCCCTATCTGCTCCTATCAAGTTGACGTCGGTTTACAGAAAACACCTACAATGGTGGCTTCTGTCTGATGATCTGACAATTGGCAGACCATTCCTACTACCTTCCCCATCAGCCACTGTGACCATGGACGCTTCCCAGTTGGGGTGGGGTGGGGGGCATTTCAAGAGAAAAATGGTCCAAGGCACATGGACACATGCAGAAACCAGATTGCATCTCAATGTTCTGGAGATGAGAGCAGTTATTCTAACATTGTAAGCCTTTCAGGACGTTTGCTCTCTAGGAACTATTGCAATTCACAGACATGTCAGTCATCTGGTACATTGACAAACAAAGAGGAACCCACTCTTATAATTGTGCAGAGAGACCATGAGGGTTTGGGAATGGGTGATATCTTCAGACTGCTTTCTGCTTGCAACTCACATAGTGGAGAAGTCCAATGTTCTTGCAGACAAACTCAGCGGGTCCATCCTGACCCCTTACGAGTGGTCCCTCAGTCAGTCAGTAGCAGACCTGATCTTCAGCCATTGGGGCCAACCGTGCTGTGATCTATATGCATCCCCTCAGAACAACTTCAGCAACTAGTTAAACACACAAGTCCACAAACCAACGAATAAATACAGAATGAAGAAACAAAAAAAAAACCTGCATCAGGTTAAACTTTTATTGAGCGCTTTCGTCTCCTCAATGGAGACGTCTTCAGAAGCATTTTTTTCAATTTCTTCATTCTGCAAGGTCAGCAACTACTTCACTCTGATCTTCCCTCCAAGGCAGTCCCCAAGGGATGCTCTAATTCACAATTGGACCCCTGTCTTCTCTATGATTATACCCTTCTACCCTTGATCCCAACATTTTTACAGAAAGCAAAACAGTGGAAGACCACAGTAATCCTCATTCCCCCCTACTGGCCTTGTCAGAATTTGTTCCCCTTTTTCTGGTCTCACCTGAAATATCCTCAGTGGATACTGGAACCAAAACAGGACCTCCTTCTTCACCTGTTAGAAGGTTTTCACCCAATCTAATATCCCTCAAACTGACTGCTTGGTTTCTCCACTTCCAGTACTTGTACAAAGGTCCAGGCTTGCTTCCTATGTCCAAGATATTATTAGCTTCCTAGACACTGTCCACCAAGAAAGTGTATAGGAGCAAATGGAAGAGATTTGTCTTCTGGGCCTCCAAAGAGAACACTGAGCCCTTTTCAGTCCTGATCTCAGCCATCCTTCTCTTCCTTGTGTCTCTTTTCAGAGAGGGAGACAGTTTCTCTACAGTCAAACTTCAGTTGGCAGCCATCACAAACTTCCATTTGGGAAATATTTTTAGTTGTCCTACACCCTCCAAATTGTGTAAGGCCTTCTTGAAGGGAATCTTCCTCCTCAGACCTCCAGTAAAAGTTGCTTCTCTGCCATGGGGTCTCACTGTTGTCTTACAAGGCCTAACTCAGCAACCCTTTGAACCAACTAGTGATTGTGACTTGAAGTTCCTCTCATGGAAGACGGTCTTTCTTATCACCATTACTTCAGCAAAAAGAATTTCAGAAATCCAGGCACTGTCATCTAAACCTCCTTACAGCATTTTCCATAAAGATAGAGTGGCTCTTCATACTAATCTCTCTTTCATGCCCAAGGTAGCTACAGAATCTAACCTTAACCAGTCCATACAATTGCCAATTTTCTTTCCAAAGTCCTCTAACAAGGCAGAACATATGTTGCATGTACTTGATGTTCATAGACAGTTACGTTTTTATCTTCAAAGGACAAACATTTTTAAAAATCAGAGCAAATATTTGTGCCCTTTTTGCATAGCCACCTCAGTCAGGTGATTTCAAAAATTACTTTTGCTAAATGGATAACAGACAGTATTACTTTGATTTATGCCAAGAATGGATTACATTTACCTTGGTCCCCTAAGGCCCATTCAACTAGGTCTATGTTCACCTCATTTGCCTTTTCTTCCAGGGCATCGTTAGATGATATTTGTGCTGCAAGCCACTTAGTCAAAATCTCATACCTTTCTCACACATTACAAATTGACATTGCTTCTAGGAGCAGGGCTTCCTTCGGTTCTGCAGTGCTCCAGCATATCCTTCCTTGAGGCCACACAGGAGTTGTATAGCTAGGGACTTTGACTCAGCCATGAGGAGGAATGAAAGGGACAACATCAGATTTATAATTTATATACTTACCATAACTTGGCATCTGTGTTTCCCTCTTTCATTCCTCCTCACCTTCCCTTCCAGACATCCCACTACCCAGTGCTCTAGAAGACCTATTGGAGAACTTTTCAGGAACCTAATGCTCCTGGTTTGAACTTCTGGTTTCTTAAATCTTTCTGTTTCTCTACTCACTATCAGCTATTTAGGCAGCAAACTCAATCTGAGGAGGTTAGGCAGAGGACAGAGCATTATGGGAAGATGGAGGAGCTCAAGACTTGAATCCTAGTCTGTAAGAATGCAGACAAATCGGATTTGTGACACAACCATGAAGAGGAGTGAAAGAGGACAACACAAATGCCAAGTTATGGTAAGTAGATAACTTATAATTTGTCTACCTTTTGTGGTTGACACTTCTGAGGTCTATGTATGGGCTTCTTGATTAAATGAGTAGATCCATATTCCTACATACACACGCGCGCGTGTGTGTGTGTGTGTGTGTGTGTGTGTGTGTGTGCGTGCGCGTGTGATATATATATATATATATATATATATATATATATATATAAAAAATATATATATTTTATATATATATATATATATATATATATATATATATATATATATATATATATATATTTGCATTAGTTAATCTAGTACTGTTTTAGCCCTAGAGAAAGGGTATTTAGATCTTACCATTCTGCCTAATAATATTAGAGGAAAACAAATTTCGCAGAACACCCTTATTACTGGTACTTCCACACAATTTGTTGCATGGAATGTTAGAGAGGTATTACAACAGTCCTGAAAACTGAATTGGTTCTGAACTGGATCTTACAACAAAAATCCCACATAGTGTGTTACAAGAAATGAAACTTAGTAGGTCTGGACTAGTTTACTTTAGTGGCACAAACTCATTTAAGAGGGGGCGCAGTGACACTGGTCTAGAAATTCCGCAAAGGTCAGGTGGAACAATACATTTGAGATAAAGAAGGGAGATAGACAATGTTTGGTTCATAACTACATACTAGGCTAGCTGCCCTTGCAGGTTGTTTTAAGCCTAGGCAGATTTCTTGCAAAGGTGAGAATCAAACCCTGTACCATGTGTTGTCAGGTAAAGATATTGACCATTATGCCAACGCTCAACCAAATACAGATGGATTTATAGCAGCTTTTTGAGAATTAATTTTTATAGCCTAAAGAATAATGATATATCCCCTTGGATTTCTTGGAAAGGCCTGATGACTGCTATGAGAAAACATATCTCCCATAAAAAAAATAATAATTCTCGGAGGGTATTTTAATACTAGAATTGATCCTTGGTTTGATTGTATCCCACACAGGTAGAATAATACAGCTAAAGATAGAGAACATTGGTGTTGAATGGAATTTAGAAGACAGTTGGCAGATTAAACATCCCAAAAGTAATGAGTTTGTTTTTTGGGGTACCAAGGTGGTAGAGTTAGTAGATTAGATACTTTTTGGATCTCACGCTCCCTCATTTTAAAAGTTAAACAAGTAACTATTTCATACTCTGCATTATCAGGGCATAATCCAGTCATTCTAGACATGAGGTTTGCCCACATGAATACTTAAATGACTCAATGGATATTGGACCCACATCAGCTAAAAGATGAACATAAGATTGAGATCATCAGATTGTGGATAAAAATTACTGGATTAGCCAACAGGAAATGGGATTTAGCTAGATCCATGCACGATCTACTTTCAAGCCCAAATTTAAGGTAAGATGCAAACAATTTACCAAATCCCAGTTTCTAAGATCACAATTAATGGTAGAAGAGATAGCACAAAATTAAATTATTGAAAACAGAATACAAAATGAATAAATATGAAGATAAGACAATACTCCAATATATTAACAATTGAAAGAGGTGCAGCAAAGCCTTACAATTTGATTGTATCTATAGGAAATGAAAAATATATAAACTATACCACTGTGTATAGAGCATTTCATCCAAGTCTTAACCAGAAAAATGCCAGAACTAAGCAAAACAAATTCTTATTTCTCAGATATGTACGAATAATGGGCAAAGATTTTGGACCCTGAATTAATTAATTAAAATGTTTGCTTGAATTTTATTCCCACACATGGAAGGTTTAACACAAAGTTGAGATGTTAAACTGCAATAGATATATTACAGAACTACATATGAGACAAATATCACCCAGATTAAGACCCCCATTGGCTGCTTCCATAAACAAAGAACTTGACAGAGTGATTCAGCAATAGTACCAGGCAAAGCCCTGGGCCTAGACAGTCAACATCAGATTTTTATAAGGTGTTTAGGGAAGGTCTAATCACTCCTTGATATAACATGATCCCTAAAGAAGAGAAATGCAATGCATTTCATGAAGAAGCCCTAGAGGCTAGAATTTTACTTTTTCCTAAACAGTTTAAGGATCAAACCAATCCTTCAAATTACAGACCCCTGTCCTTGTTTAATGTGGAAATTAGATTATATATCAAAATCCTTGCCAATAGATGAATCACTGATGACTGAACTAATTCCAATGAATCATCGAGGTTTGATAAAAATAGGAATTGAGGCCTGATCTTGCTCAGTTATGGTTATGTTTGCAATTAAAAGCTCTTATTACAAACATTGCAGCATCAACAATCCTTCTGGATTTCCATAAAACATTTGATTCAGTGAATGAATTAAGAGTTTATTTGGGAAATTATGGCAGTTTATAGCTTCCCACCATCTTTATTAATAAATTTCAAATATATACAAATGTCAAAGCCAGAATACTGCCACATGGGCTATTGTCCCTACCAGTTCAAATACTGAGGGGCACTAGACAAATGTGCCCCTTATCACATTATCTATTTATTCTGCTTGTGGATGCCCTGGATACATTCTTCCATAGCAAATTTGCAAATCATGGCATTGAGAGTTTAAAAAATATGTTCTCTCATGCTGGTTTGGAAATGTTTGTGTTTTATGGGTCTCAAATCCCCAAGAATCTCTGATAGAAATATTGAACTGTATCAAAAGTTTCTGTCAGTGGTAAGGATTATATATTAATACAGAAAAATCATCTATAGTTCCATTATCAGAGCAAGCCAAATTAGTCCTGAATGAATGGCAGGATTGCACCTTATGTGTTGTAACTAGCTAAGTGTACATGGGTGTACATTTTTCACCATGAAAATATGTTAGCTATGAATGTTAAAGCTATTTCGTAATGCATTAATTCTCAAATAACTAGATGGAAATATCAATCTCTCATTTCTGTCTAAGATTTTATACTATCTAAAATTTTATTCAAATGAAGACGTATCTCATATGACTAGGACTAAAGCTATTAATTCAGTATATAAATGACTGATTATCTATGGCAGGGTTTTAGACTAAGAAACACAGAGAAAAAATGTATATAATGATTGCTCAGAGATGCTGGACTAGGCTTTCCCAATATATGGGCTTATGATATAGCCATTATAGTTAAGTCATATATAAATTCCGAGAGCCGCTCCCAAGTTTGATGCCGAGTTAGATTCAATCATATTCTCCACACTGCTCAATATTAACATCTCTTCAAATAAGGTATGGGACCCTGGGGGTCTTGAAAATTGGTTGTAGAGAGTTTATAAATTTAAGGACATGCCCAAATCCACAGCGTTCCAGTTATTGTTAAGGTCAAGTATGTGGGCCAATACAAAGGTAAGAATCAACAATGAAGTATTGGTCTGGAAAACTGGCTCAATAAAAATATCGTAATTTTTAATGATATGTGGAATATTATAATATCAACCATCAAGCATTACAGGTTCTACAGATAATGAATTATATGGTCTAAATATTCCATTGGGGCAATATCTCCAGTTGACTAAAAAGGGAAAATATGCAGGGAGTAAATACTATTTGGAAGGATACTCTAATGGTAGGTGATAAACATAGATAAACATAGATGGAGTTGCAAAAATGACAAAATCCCTAAATTAAAAGAACTATTTGCTACTGCTCTTGAAGGTCGACAAGACCCTATCATACATGTACAATCATGTACATGTACAGCACTAGTAGGAGCACCTTTTAAACTGTACATTTACTTATGGGGAACAGAAAAGTGTTCTGCTTTGGTGCTCACAAAAAAAAATTAAATGTATAACCAAAATACCATTCATAAAGCTATTTCATCAGAGCACAAAAGCAGGACAATTTTAGAAAGTGTTGGAGGTCTGAAGTGATTCAGGTCAATTACCTTCACATGATTTGAGACTGTCAGGATATTCAACCTCTATGGAACTGGATTATTTATAAAATCTCTTGGACAACAAGGATTAAGTTAGCCTCCCCAGGAAAGATGTGCATTACAGGGGGTATCTCTACAGATTATAATTCTAGAATCGACAATAATACAACCCTGTGAATATGACTATGTATATCCCTTATTTTTGCTATAACATCCAAACATTGGAAAATGTTAAATTCTGACTGGTCTATTTTTAAAGCTATTTCATAGTTTGAGCTCCTGGTCAAACAGTAAAATAGATAGTAAAGGTGGAATGAATACAATTCTTTGCACTTGTACTACTTTGTGATATTATTAGGATCAAACAGAAGACTGTATGTGGATATAACTAAAAACTAAGGCATGGCATTACACAAAAAAGGCTCATCAGTTTTAGGTAGGGATTGACAAAATCATAAGGATATTTGATTGTAACAAAGATCAACAATTTCAGACTATTACAATAATATTCACATTTTCCAACCAATTATTGCCTGTCAATGTGATGTTCATGATAGTTTTATAATATTCTGATGATGCAATTTGTGTTGGTTTCTTACAAAAATCAATCATGTGTTCTTGTTTATATTATTCTGTTTGATTATAATTTTTAGCCTAGTTATAGACATGATCCATAGGTAAATAGTAGGTTATTAGTCTGTAGAATATTACAAGTCTAGCTAATAACCAAGGGTCAGAACTGAGCTCTGTACCTTATATCTGTGAGGTAAATACTATAACTATTATGGTTATACCTCCTGAAGATATATGACTGCAATTACCAGTTCATGATATCTTACCTGTTGGATCATTATTTTGCTGTGTATACTTACCATTGAAACTTAGCATGTTCTCTATGTTTGCTGGAAAGTTATTTCTTAATTAAAATGTTTTCTAGTAATATTTTAAGTATATAAAAACAATATGTACATTCTGCCCCTTACACATGCCTTGTGTCCCTCATTTTTGGGCTATGATCCTGATTTTTGTGTTAACAGGTTAAGAGATATTATTTCTTATGTTAGTCAGATAAGGTGTAGACTGCAAAGTGACTATAACTGATGGGTGTGGTGTGGATGAAAGTAACTTACCCTCATGTTATTTGCTCAGTTTAAACACCCTGTTTTCTAGGACTGATGCAGATGTGTCTGAATTCTATTGGAATATGTGGACTGCTGGGTACTGTGTGTATGAGACAAACATACCTCATTAAATTCATAATTACTTTTTGTTTATTTTAGCCACAATCAAGCATCTGAGATGTACTCACAACAACAGGGCTGTAATTACTTTGTAGAGGGGCTGTCTGTGGATGAGAATTGCTGACCATGGCAGTCATGATCAAGTTAGTCTTTAGTCTGGCTTTGCAGAACTAATGCGTATTTGTGTAAAATAAGGTAGAATACTTGTGGCTAACATTTCTGTTAAGCAAACCTGAAATTTATTGCTTTCATCACTCCATCCAGAATGCTCCTGATTTGACTCATATTTTTGCTCTGTTCCTTACAATATTTGTGATTTTCTGGTAAATCATTAAGGACTGCAGACACTAAGTAATGGCAGACATTCACACTTCAGATTTAATATCCTTCAGAAAATACATATTAATGCAAAAACGTATTCTAGAGACATATTTAACACCTCCCCCTAATTCTGAACTTTTGTCCCTTATTATTTTTTGGCTTTTCTTTGATTTTGGGTCAAAAGGTTGTGAGATCTTATTTTTTATCACAATCAGATGAGATGTATATAATAGAATAACTATAACTGTTGGATGGGGGCTGTATGCAGATTCAGATTCAGATACCTGAAACTCTTATTTGTTTAGTTTAAAATTAATTATTTATTTATGCTTTGTTGACTGTGTTAGTCTAGCTAGGCTGAGTACTGGTACAGACTAGGGGACATTTGGGTAACATGGGATTTTTTGCATCCATTCAAGCTACCACACACTTAGGGAGATGGGACTTTGGTTTAACGTCTCATGCTACACTACAGTGTCATTAGTGAAACATTAAACCAATCATATAGGGTGGGAATAGAAGTCACAACCTTCAATATTCTTGCATGAAAGGTCAGTTTGCCACCTCTTGGAATACCTGGAATTATGTTCGTGCACATGTGTGTGCATGTTTAACAAAGCTTGAAATACATTGTGTCCATAATTACTATTTATTGATTTATTTTACTGCAATCAGACACTGAAGGTGTACAGTCAATAAGAGGAGTAATGTTGTTGGGTACGTGTACTGTCTGTGCATAAGAAGTAGTGACTGTGGGTACCATGATCGAATTAAAGGGTTATTATTCTAGCTTTGCAGGATTAGTGTGTTTTTGTGTAGAGCAAGTTGAAATGCTTTTCTGTCACTAGTTTTTATTGCAATTCGACATTTGCAGTGTACACAGTCAAGAGGCTGTAAATGATGTGTATGGACATTGGTGAATTATAATGACATCAGTTTGAGTAGTCTTCTGTGGCTGAAATGTTCTAAAATGAGTAATTTTGTTGTTGGTTAGTAAATTTTATTTTACTTCTTGCTAGAAAAATGTTCAAGACTGCAGGTTCAGACAAACACACAAATTATTGGGAAGAGAATTGGAATTGGAATGAGTGACGTTAAGACCTTTGTCAGAAACATCAAGGGGCTCTACAGACTGGGATACTGATGATTGTCAGTATCCGCCATTACCCCCAGCAGAAAAGCCTCAATATTTAATGAACAATTTTCAGAATGGTAAACGAACTGCAGAATCAGAATGAAACCTTGAGAAGGGGTATAACAATCAATGAAAAATAGGAAAAATCATCAAGGAACTTATCAGCAATGTAACAAACGAACAAGATGGAATTGAATGTGCTTTTTTTCACATCTGTTAACAATAATGAAGTAAATAACGTTTAAAATGTATCTAATGAGTCTTTAAATGATGGACAATTGACTGTTTTAAACAAAGGCTTAAAAGTTGTTCTAACGGTATTGCCAATGTTGTATATGCTCAAGACTGATGTTTTTAAAATGTGTAGAAAGCTACATTTAATCAGTTATTTTTTACAAATAATAATAATAAACAAAATCTTTACCCATATAGCTTTTTTATTATGATGAAGTAGTTAATGATTCTATGGATAGTTTTTTATACATTTGCCTCAGAAATAAAGGATTTTAATGCATATTGTCTACTAGATACAACCCGCGGTGGTGGTGCTGTGGTAGCGTTGTCGCCTCACAGTAAGACGCTGTTCAGTTCAATTCTCAGCTAGAGCGTCTTCTGCGTGGAGACATGCGTGAATGGGCGTACCTTCGTTGAAGGTTGTGCGTCAGGCCTGGCAAGCCGGTACATAAAAATCAACTGCCAATCATTAGCGGACCGGAGTTCTGCTGTGGCGACCCCTGACCGGGAAAAGCCGAAAGACACAAATTGTCTACTAGATACAACTAAAATTAAACATTCAAGTGATTCATTTCCCCATATAACCATGAAGGTGAGCAGCAGTTTTCTGCCATGGTAAATTTTCCTATGGAACAAGCTTTGTCAGAGTTTATGAGAAACAAAGGCTCTCTTGTTTATAACTTAACCAAAGCTGAATGGAAAGCTTTAAAAGACCTGGGGGAACAGAAAGAGGTTGTACTTCAGCCCTCAGATAAAGGGAATCAACTAATATTAATGCATTTTAATCAGTGTATATAAAATGTGTTTGAATTATTTAAGGGATGAAAATACATACAGCAAGGTGTCATGAAATGGATATTTAATTGCAAGAGAGAAGTTTAAAATACTATTACAAAAGGGCTATAGGCTAGGATATTTTTCTAAATTGGATATAGATAAAAAATATATATAATGAAAATAATTAGATGGCTTACTTCTACTGCCTTCCAAAGTTGCATAAAAATACGTTGAACCCACCAGGTCGACCCATAATCTCAGACTCAAACAATTTTTTACAGAATGTTGGAATATTTTTACATAACTATTTACTACCCTATATGATTAAATTACCATCTTTTATTAGAGATGCATTTGATTTTTTGCCGTAAATTGAGAAAATAAAGTGGATAGAGGGAATGTACTGGTTTTCAATAGATGTGAAGAGTTTATATACCACTTTTCATCTTTTTTCTGGGTGAAAGCCCAGTAAGTAATTATATTTTAAAATTGGCTGATTTTTGTTTAAATAAGAATTATTTTTGTTTTTGTGAGGACATCTATAGACAGAAAACAGGTACTGCCATAGGGGCTTCATTTGCCCCCATGTATGCAAGCCTGGTTATGGGACTGTTTGAGGTTGGGTATCTTTACAGACATGAGTTTTTTTAATAAATTTGTTATTAAATATTACAGATTTATTGACGACTTTTTTTTTGTGTAAAGGAGGTATTGATATTCTCCCTTCATTAGAAATTTGGATAGAAACAGGTTAGAACTGAAATTTGATGGATTGCAATATGGCAATTCCATAGTATTCTTGGATGTATGTTTAGAAGGTATTGTAGGAGAGAAAATAAGAACTAAAATTCATTGAAAGTTTGAAAATAGTAATCAGTCTTTACATAGGACAAGTTGTCATCCCCCACTTGTTAAATTCACTTCCTTTGGGAGAATTGTTGCGAGTGTACAGGCTATGCAACAGTACTAGAGATTTATATAAAGAAATGAATACAACAGTAGATATGTTTTTAAAGAGGGGATACTGTGTAAAGGAGATTAGAGAGGCTTTAGTTAAGCTAAAAACTACAGTATCAGTAGTAATAAAATTAATATGAAAAATGGATATGTTATAAATAAACAAGGGGAAGGTACACAAAAACCAAGGAATATGTATATAGTTACAACATATAGTATATTTGCTAGTCAACAGGTAAACATTATTAAGCAATTTTGGAATTTTTTGTTTAAGTTTAAAGAGTTTGAGAATGTACTGTGTAAAAAGCCATTTTTTCATTTAAAAGGGGTAAAAACATTCAAGATATAATAGTCCATAGCAAATTTATAAAACCTGTGGAAAATTTGTGTAGGGAAATAATAGTTAGAGGAACAAGTAGTTGTAAGAGATGTTCAGTGTGTAGTTATATAGTGAATTATTTACACACGCTAATGGTATTTGTTTTTATCCAAATGGTCAATACTGTTGCCAAATGGGAAGTGTAATTTGGGTTCCCGTTACCTGATCGAAGTTTTGAAACTTCGAACACGACAATATCAAACTTGTCTGTTCAAAGTTTCAAAACTTCGAACACGGAAAAAAAAATAAAACATGTAACAGTAAACTAACTATTGGAAGCAGGGGGGCAAGCCCCCTGCACTCCCCACACCCCCCACTCTTTAAATATACCAATTCCAAGATCGCACTACAGTGCAGTAAAGGGAAATATTCCCTTTCCGCACTATAGTGCAGTCTCAGAGTTGGTATTAGTTTACTGTTGCATGTTTTATTTTTTTTTTTCCTGTGTTCGAACTTCTGCAAGTTCGACTATATGGTTTCAACCATATAGGGTTCGAACTTGTTGAAGTTCGATCACGCAATAGGAACCCATGTAATTTATGTTTTGAAGTGCCCCTGTAGTCTCTTTTATATAGGTGAAACTAAAAGAAATTTTAAAATGAGACTGCAGGAACACATTAGGGAGATTAAACAAGGAAAATAAACTAGTCTTATAGCCATGCATTTTAAAACATTTAATAGTAGTAATCCTGAATTATTAAAGGCAACTATTTAGGAACAAGTTGTATGTGACACTGGTGATTTTGATACAAAAAGAAAATTACTGTATAAAGAGAGTATATATATTTTGAAGTATAACACTTTCAACCTTTCTGGGCTGAATACTGAGTGCACATGGAAACTTTTAATTTGATTTAATTTAATCTAATTTAACTTAATTCTATTTGATTTAATTAATTATATATGTTTAATTGATTGTTTCAAAGTGTGAATATTTTTTGTATATATATATACATATATATATATATATATATATATATATATATATATATATATATATATATATATATATGGATATTACTTGTGTTTTACATCTTGTACTCCTGGAAGGCATTTGTTTGCCGAGGTGCTAGAGGTAATAAAAACTTTGATCGGACTTGTTCTTTTCTTTGTTGTTTTGAATAATATTATGTTTCTTTTGTGGTTTTGCTGTGTGCTAAACACACACATTTAGCTTTATTAAACAAGGAAGGTATAGCCAAAATAATGTGTATTTATTCATGGTAAAATAGTGTGTGTGTTGGGAGGGGGGGGCATAACAATCTGCCACTGTATGCGCTATATCCATTAATCTATTATGTATTTGGTACATTGAAAAAACTTTCATCAGAACTCATTCCAACAAAACTAAACAACTAAAATATTGAACCCAAGCCAATAAAAACCTAAAAAAAGAAAGATGTCCCCCAGACCACCACATCTCTAAATTTATACCCTGGCATTCATAAACATAGGGCACAGCTCCATGCCCCCCTGCTCTCCCCACACCCCCCGCTCTTTAAATATACCAACTTCGAGATCGCACTACAGTGCAGTAAAGGGAAATATTCCCTTTCCGCACTATAGTGCGGTCTCGGAGTTGGTATTAGTTTACTGTTGCATGTTTTATTTATTTATTTTTTTCTGTGTTCGAACTTCTGCAAGTTCGACTATATGGTTTCAACCATATAGGGTTCGAACTTGTTGAAGTTCGATCACGTAATAGGAACCCATGTAATTTATGCTTTGAAGTGCCCCTGTAGTCTCTTTTATATAGGTGAAACTAAAAGAAATTTTAAAATGAGACTGCAGGAACACATTAGGGAGATTAAACAAGAAAAAGAAACTAGTCTTATAGCCATGCATTTTAAAACATTTAATAATAATAATCCTGAATTATTAAATGCAACTATTTAGGAACAAGTTGTATGTGACACTGGTGATTTTGATACAAAAAGAAAATTGCTGTATAAAGAGAGCATATATATTTTGAAGTATAACACTTTCAGCCCTTCTGGACTGAATACTGAATGCACATGGAAACTTTTAATTTGATTTAATTTAATCTAATTTAACTTAATTCTATTTGATTTAATTAATTATATATGTTTAATTGATTGTTTCAAAGTGTGATTAATTGATTGCTTCAAAGTGTGAATATTTTTTGTATATATATATATATATATATATATATATATATATATATATATATATATATATATATATATATATATATAAAACACACCCCAGGAGCCGAATAAAGCAAAAAACGATATGAAGATGCAGGTATCAGTTCCTTGTACTCACTGAGAACCAAAACCAAGGTAACCATAAAATATGCGGTGGGGAAAGCAACAAGACTCAGCGTTTCTTGCTGTAAGCGCGTCAATAGCTTTCGTGGTACTCCTTAAATATGTCGCTCGTCACCAAACAAAAAGCATAAAACTGATTATGTTCACTTAAAATATGTCCCGTTGCTGTTAAATGATGAATAAATCCTCTGGTACGATAAAGAACTGATTTATTTGAGTGAGCGCTTTCACGGCACCATAGCGCCGCTTCATCAGACAAACAATGAGTAAATCCAACACCTACATTTTTAAAAACAAGTGGCTTCATCTTCAGCCAATCACAAAGAAGACTTTGTGTTAAAGTGCTACATATCAATTAAAAAACTTCATCGAAGCATCAAAATATCAAATATAAAACCTTTGCTCAAAGTGAACATTGTAATGTTCGACCACCTACTGTCATACACTAGTGGATCAGGTAAAAATAGCGGATCCATACACAAGGTGTCATTACAGTTAAAAACTAGCTTTAAAATTATCTATGAATAAGACTTCTGAGTCACCACTGATTCAGTCCTTTAAGACATGGTGCACAAAAATATTGTATGAAAAGAGCCACAACTAACACGTAACCACACCTAAAGTGGCTCCGAATCATACATATAGAGCTGTGGGATATCAGAGTGGATTCAAAGTGTGACAGCAGACATATAGTATATGTTGCTCATTGTAAGCAATGTTTTTCTTTTTATGTCGGAAAAACTGATAGGACATTGAGGGAAAGTATAAGGGACCACAATTATTGCTTGGCAAGGCGTGATGAATGCAGCGCTTTGGTGAAGCACACATTGAAATTTGGACCCCTTCATGTTTTTCAGTATCAGGTATTATTCAAACAAGTGATATCCATCAGGATAGGAGATATCACTAATAATACCGAAGAGGCCGAGCTTGGTTGGATACTAAGACTCGGTGCACATAGAGGCAGGGGCCTCAATGAGGTTGTTTCACTTAAACCTCATTTAAAAGGCAGAAGACTTCAATGCTGAGTTCACATTATTGTAGCACTTGTGTACGTTTGGTTTATTGTTATCCCTTACTTTAATCTGAAAGCAGTATTGACCCAGTGTTTATATGGTCATACCTTTTTGGATTACTCACATGTATTTTACAGGGAATAGAATGCCATCTTTGCATTGTACATTATCATTAGAGTTTATATTCTTGATGGTGTACTTATGCCAACATTGTTCACCTCAGTCATAGTAACAGCTTTTGCCAAGTTTAGGTAGTCATCATACATGTGTCCCAAGATTCAATGTTGTTGTCATTAACATATATGCTTCCAGCTAGATTGTGCATTTACATTTTTAAGGTTATTATACAGTCATTGGAGTAACCTTTTGTCTTGTTTATACAGTTACACTGTTCTAGCCCATGTTTTATGTTTTGTTTCGTCCACAAATCTTTATGTGCGTATTACATTCTCTACACATTCTTGTTTGTAGAAGTGGTGTACCTCATTCCCGTATAGATTCACCTTTATTGGCCATAGGCGTTTAGTCTATATATAGAATTTTCATGTGCATGTTATATATTTTTATTTTTGCTTGTTGAAGTGGTATACACATTTCTTCCACATTCATATTCACTTGTCATATGCGTTAAATTCTATTTGTTGCTTAGTGTCACGTCCTCCCTGAGCATTTTCATGTGCCCGCTACACTTTACTGTATACAATAATGTCGCAAATGTTTTCCAACATTTATGCACTACATGTGTTTACCTTTGTTGGTATATCATTGAGCACTAACTTGGATTATCTTATATTTCTCTATATGTATGATTCGGAGCCACTTTAGGTGTGGTTACGTGTTAGTTGTGGCTCTTTTCATACAATATTTTTGTGCACCACGTCTTAAAGGACTGAATCAGTGGTGACTCAGAAGTCTTATCCGTAGATAATTTTAAAGCTAGTTTATAACTGTAATGACACCTTGTGTTTGAATCCGCTATTTTTACCTGATCCACTAGTGTATGACAGTAGGTGGTTGAACATTACAATGTTCACTTTGAGCAAAGGTTTTATATTTGATATTTTGATGCTTCGATGAAGTTTTTTAATTGATATGTAGCACTTTAACACAAAGTCTTCTTTGTGATTGGCTGAAGATGAAGCCACTTGTTTTTAAAAATGTAGGTATTGGATTTACTCATTGTTTGTCTGATGAAGCGGCGCTATGGTGCCGTGAAAGCGCTCACTCAAATAAATCAGTTCTTTATCGTACCAGAGGATTTATTCATCATTTAACAGCAACGGGACATATTTTAAGTGAACATAATCAGTTTTATGCTTTTTGTTTGGTGACGAGCGACATATTTAAGGAGTACCACGAAAGCTATTGACTCGCTTACAGCAAGAAACGCTGAGTCTTGTTGCTTTCCCCACCGCATATTTTATGGTTACCTTGGTTTTGGTTCTCAGTGAGTACAAGGAACTGATACCTGCATCTTCATATCGTTTTTTGCTTTATTCGGCTCCTGGGGTGTGTTTTTTATTTTTCATTGGGACAGTTTGTTTCCATATATATATATATATATATATATATATATATATATATATATATATATAGATATTATTTGTGTTTTACATCTTGTACTCCTGGAAGGCATTTGTCTGCCGAGGTGCTAGAGGTAATAAAAACTTTGATCGGGCTTGGCCTTTTCTTTGTTGTTTTGAATAATATTTTGTTTCTTTTGTGGTTTTGCTGTGTGCTAAACACACACATTTTGCTTTATTAAACAAGGAAGGTATAGCCAAAATAATGTGTATTTATTCATGGTAAAATAGTGTGTGTGTGTGTGTGTGGGGGGGGGGGCATAACAATCTGCCACTGTATGCACTATATCCATTAAACTATTATGTATTTGGTACATTGAAAAAACTTTAATCAGAACTCATTCCAACAAAACTAAACAACTAAACTATTGAACCCAAGCCAATAAAAACCTAAAAAAATAAGATGTCCCCCAGACCACCACATCTCTAAATTTATACCCTGGCATTCATAAACATTGGGCACAGCTGCATGCCATCATTTTGGGTATCATATTTATGTCTCCATGGAATATATGGTTCATAGATGGCAGTGTCCAGCATTGTACAACAGCCTTTTTAATTTAATGAAGGGGTACAGGAGGACATGCATACCTGGATTTCTGTGTTTCAGCTGAAAGCATTGCTGCACAGTGGAGAAGCACTTCATAGCATAGCAATGTACGACAGATAGGTACAGTACAGTACAGTCTGCCTTAACGGGTAACTCTATGTAGTTCCTTGGAAAGGAATACTGCACCATAAGTAAACATTACACAACTGCACTGTGGTCTGCAGTTATTTCTGACTGTGATTCATAAAGAAATCACAATTATTGTGCATGAGAGTAAACAGGTATTCATTACCATATTATGCTAATGAGTGGATCTGAATGTAGCTAATTTCTGGGGACAGGACAGGTTTGTAGGAGCAGGTTGTCCTGCACCATAGGGATTTTCCTACCATGCAGCAGAGTTGCTGTTTTATATTTGCTTTTCTTGTTATCCTATGCTAGGATGCTGTAAAAGGCACAGTAGTTTTTTTTTTTTTTTTTTTTTTTTTTTGAAGAGCTTGGGAGATCATGGATCTAACTGTAATACGAGTAAAAATGTCGCAAAGCCATGTGAAGGGACTGTAGAACACAAAAAATTACCACAAATAACTCACATAAAGTATTAGTGCTTTTGTCTACTTTATTACAGAACTTCATCTGAAACATAGCAAGTAAAAACATCATAACTTATATAACCACCAATTTAAATTAAATAATTAACCTATCATAATCATCAATCAACCTAGAAAGTACCAACATTTAAAAACACAACCACACAAAACATTTTTTAAATCAAAATAGGAAATAATTTTATATAACATAGTTAATCAAAACATTAAATAATTGCATGCCTTATTAAAAATATCTAAAATATCTAAACGATCAAGGGTATTTTTATAAAATCATATATTCCCTACTCTTAATCTTAGAATACTATTGATTGAGACCTTGTCATTAATGCCAGGACGGAGAATGGCATTTAGTTTAAGCTTCCAAACAAGTTCCTGTTTCTCTAAAAGAGCCTCCCAATCCCCTCCCCCAAGGCATTCTGCGGGACCTTTTCCAAGATAAAAAATAGAAATTGTAAAATCCCTACATCCAATCCTGTGCTTATACAAAGCATTTTTTCATCTTTTTTCATGAATCCTTAGCCTCAAGACCCTCTCTGTTCTTCCAGTGTAAATGCATCACGTTAAGTACTGAGGCAGGTAAACAACACCCTCTGTCTTGCAATTAAGACTACCATTACCTTTTAAAACTCTTGGGAAGGAGGCAACTGTAATGTTTATGTCTTCATAGATGTACCAGCATTGGGAACATGTTCCATATTTGGCCATTCTTACCTCGCCTTTTTTAATAACATCTCTTCTCTCAAAAATACTTTTTAAATTCCTCCCTTTTGGTACACAAATCTTGGCCAGTCACATAACCTCTCTAACAAATTAGTGCAACTAAACACCCCATCCCAAATCCTAGTAAACATATTCTGTAGCTCTGGATTTAGTCCATTATAGATTAAAACCATTCTTCTTCTTTTTCTTCATTCGGCTTTTCCCAGTTAGGGGTCGCCACAGCGGATCACCTGTCCACTCATGACTGGCAGTGGAGTTTTACGGTGTCGAGTTGCCAGCCCGGTGCCCAACCTTCCACAGAAGGTACACACATGCACACACTCATGCCTAGGGCCAGTTTAGAGTGTCATATCCACCTACAGCATGTCTTTGGGATGTGGGAGGAAACTGGAGCACACGGAGGAAACCTGCATGACCACAGGGAGAACATGCAGACTCCGCACAGAAGGCACCACAGCCGAGGATTGAACCGGAGAACCTCTTGCTGTGAGATGGCAATGTTAACCACTGCAGCAACGCAGCCGCCCATACCCAAATTAAAATCATCATTACACTGGTTATTTTTACCATGCATACCACAAAATCCACTATTCAAAATGGGTTTAAACCATCCCCGCTTTTCACTAAGAATTTGACTGATAATTTCATCCACCAACCATTCTGGGTATGCCGTTTCCAAAAACATCTCCCTCAGTTTAACCTTAAAAAACAAATTATGGTCATCTGAAACTATTCTCAGAATACGCACAAACTGCCCTTTAACCCGATTACATTTTTGCCAAAAGGGGTGAGCACTTTCAAAATGTAAATAACTGTGTTATGCCATGTTTCCTTCCTATAGATATTTAAAGCAAACCTCCCATTAACCAAATCCTAACCCAGAGACTTCCTATACTCTGGAACAAACTTCCCATTCACATCAAGCAGAGCACTTCACTGTCCCTCTTTAAGAGAAATCTTGATGAGTGGATTGGCAATAGGAAGTTCACCCTGGGGATCACTTCAGTGGCCTTGCTTGACAGGGGAACTGGGAACTAACTTTGAGTGGCATGATGCCAGGGAATCTTCTTGGGCTAGGCTCCAGGGCCATTAGCTTGGTAATATGAACCTATGAACCAAAGTAAAATCCAAAAATATCAAATCACATGGTTATCAAACTTCATTGTAAATTTCTGGAAATCGACTGTATTATTTAAATATTCAAAAAAAATCTGTAATGTATTTGTAGATTCCTTCTAAATCAGTAACACATCATCCAAAAATCTATACTAACCTACCACATGGTCTCATAATTTGGATATGAAAACATAATTCATTTCCCAATACCACAAGACTATGTTTGTAAAAATGGGGGCAACTGTTGCCCCCATAGCTAACCCCCTAATCTGCTTGTTGTAATCTCCCTCAAAATGAACAAAATTATATTGTAGGACAATCTCCATCAAATTCACCAACAATTGTACCCTGGTTTGTTCAAGAGATGTCCCAACATATAACACCTCACGAAACCATTCCAAACCTACATCATGCGGTATTACTAGAAATAGATCTTTTACATCAATGGATACAGTAACTAGTTACTGTTATCAAATTGCAGCTTACCAAGTTCCCCTAAACAGTGCCATGAATCCTTTAATGTGCTTCTTGTCATTAAAAAAGTCCTTAAGTGACAAATCCACATATTTTGCTAATGGCTCAGTTTTTGACCCAGCGGGTGCCATAATAGGCCTCAATGGTGGGTCAACCATATCCTTGCGTACCTATGGGATACCAAATATAGATGGTATATGTGGTTGCTTAACCAGGGGGAAATTCAGTTCTGCTTCATCAATCACCCCATCAATACTAAGGTCATACAATGTTTGATACACTCTGTTATTGGACCATTTAACCTCATTAAGGGAACTAAGTTCAAAATATACTTCATTGTTCAGGTACAAACCCATCCTTGTGAAGTAATCGAAACAGCTCATCAAAACAACCCGCCCCCCTTGTCTGGTTTCATAACACTAGGATCATTATTATTCCTTAAAGCATCCATGGTTAACTTCTCTTTATAAGTCAAATTATAATATTTTTTAGCATTATTCCTCTTATCTAATTCCCTTATCTCATTCTCACACATTCTCTCAAAAAACATCATGGGGAGGGCAAAGGTGGATTAATCATACTTTTATACTTAATACCAGTCAATTTCTTCAATACCCTATCGCATAGTAACTTTAAATTTAACTTCCTAACAAACAATTTGAACTCCCATAAATTATCCACCATATCAAATAATGAGGTGAGAGCAAAAGTAAGCCCTTTCCTAAAAATATCAAGATGCTCTGGTGTAATATCCACATTACTATAATTAAAAATCTTGGCACCATTTTGCTCATGTATGATCTCATCCATCTTGCCTAACACCCATCTGCCTTTCACTTCCCTCTGTCCTTTCCAGTCCCCATTGTAACTGGGGGGAAGGTAATTGTGCTGGCGGTTTTCTACATACCTGCCCTTCTCCTTGTCTGAAGCCATGTTATGTAATCAGGCTGATCTCCTTGGTAAAGGGGGATAATCCTGTAGTGTAATAGGTAGTGGAGGACCCAAAAAATCATTCTCGTTACCATTACCGTTACTCCACATCATAAAATCAGCCCCAGGTTTGAGATCATTACCATTATAACCCCTAAAGATTTAGCAGGACAAGAATCAAAACCCATATCATTCTCATTACTATAAATACCTTGCTCCCTAAAACTCCCCTGCCCCTTAGGGAGGGGATAAGCCCTTTTACTTTTGATAAGCCATTTTGTCATGCATTCATTTTTTTTCTGTCCTTTTTAAATTGTTCTCACGTTCAGCATCAGCCTTTTTAAAAACATTATCATAATTGGTTAAATACATATCAAACAATAAATTGTCCACAATTCCTTTTTGTAAGATGTTAATTTCATTAATCAAATCAGACATCATTCTATTGTTGTTCTTAATGATTAATCTCATGTATTCTTTCCCCATTCTATCAAACAAGTCCAATAAGTCAGCATGCGGCACTGTCCCTACCATAAGTCCATTAGGATACTTCCAAAGCTTTATTACCCTTAGGAACTTGTCCCATAGAGATAGATTCTTCAAAAATTAAGTTGTCCTATTGCAGACTTTTATAAGGCAGCAATAATCTTTCAAAAGTTTTAATCTTATCACCTAAACAACGTCTCACCTCTGAAACTTTGTGTCCAGGAGCATTAACTTGCTTAAAAGAAGGTTTTTGCTGAACCCATTTTGAAAATCCCTCATGATAGTTCCCAGCCAAAAGTTCATCTGTCCTACAAGCTGCAGAATGTGAGTTGTCTCCTTTTCCACCAAACTGAGATGGTCCACTGCTCACCTCTAGCTGCTCTAGGACTGCTCCACAATCACTCTCTGTACCATTTCGTTGACTGAAAGTGGTTATACGACTCCCTGGACCCAATTCACTGTATCAAGCTGACCTGCCATTCCCATTCACACACTCCAAAGAGCAGGCCACGGAACCATTAACAGGGACATCATTTCCTCTTTTTGGATCATGCAAACTAAAAAAAATTGGTCCCTCAAACAAATGGGACCTACAGAATTAAGCTCCACCTTCGACATGTCAACACTGAACTCAGGGCTGCCTGCAGTGACTTAAGCTCAGTCCGGTTGTATAAAGATCCAACAATCTGAGTCACTAACTCAATTAAAACAGAAAGGACACTCTTATGTAATAAGCTTCATTCAGTTCACAAAGGACACCACTGCTGTTACTAGGCTCAACTACTGGACTAGAAATCAGCTCTTGAGTAAATCCACAGCCCTCCTGTACATGACTAAAGGAAATAAGTATAAGACAACCAACAGTCTTTTCACAAACAGGGGAAAAAAACACAGTAAGAGTAAAAACTTTGCAAAACCATGCCAGGGGACTGTAGAACACACAAAAAATTACCACAAATAGCTCTCATATAAAATATTTCTTGGTGCTTTCATCCTTTTTATTACAGAACTTCATCAGAAACATACCAAACAAAAACATTATAGCTTATATAACCACCAATACAATTGATTGAGACCTTGTCATTAATGCCTGGGGGGTGAGTGGAATTTAGTTTAAGCTGCCAACCAAGTTCCCTTTTTTCTAAAAGATCCTCGCAACCCCCCCCCCCCCCAGCATTCTGTGGAATCTTTTCCAAGATAAAAAAAAAAAACAGAAACATTTTAAAATCCCTGTATCCAATGCCATGCTTATACAAAGCATTTTTTCATCTTTTTTTTTCTTTATTGCATAAAGATGTTCATAAATCCTAGACTGGAGACCCTCTCTGTCTTTCCAGTATAAAATGCATCAAACATTAAGCACTGAGCCAGGTAAACAACACCCTCTGTGTTGCAATTAATCATACCATTGCCCTCTAAAACTCTTGGGAAGGAGGCAACTGCAGTGTTTGTGCCTTCATAGATGTACTGGCACTGGCAACATGTTTCACAGCTGGCCATTCTTACCTCGCCTTTTTTTACTACATCTCTTGTCTGAAAAGTACTTTTTAAATTCCTCCCTTTTTTTGTATACAAATCTTGGCCAGTGACCTAACCTCTCCAACAAATCAGTGCAACTAAACACCCCATCCCAAATCCTAGTAAAAATATTCTGTAGTTCTGGATTCTGTCTGTTGTAGGTTAAAACCATAGCTAAACTAAAATAACCTTTACATTGATTATTTTTACCACCCACACCACAAAATCCCCCATTTGAAATGGGCTTAAACCATACCTGCCTTTCACTATGAACTTGAATGATAGCTTCAGCCAACAACCATTCTGGGTATGCTCTTTCCAAAAACATCACCCTCAGTTTATTAACCTCCAAAATAAATTATGGTCATCTGAAACCATTCTCGAAATACACATGAATTGTCCTTTAACCAGATTGCACTTTTGCCAAAATGGGTGAGCACTTTCAAAGTATAAATAACTGTTGTGCCATATTTCCTTCCTATAGATATTCGAAGCAAACCTCCCATTAACCAAATACTTTGACAAAGTAAAATACAAAAAATCAATCACATGGTTATCAAACTTCATTGTAAATTTCTAGAAATTGACTGTATTATTTAAATATTCAAAATATTCCTGTAATGTATCAGTTGATCCCTTTCAAATCAATAACACATCATCCAAAAATCTATACTAATCCCCACATGGTACCATAATTTAGATTTGAAAACATAATTCATTTTCTAGCATCACAAGACTTGTTGTAATCTCCCTCAAAATAAACAAAATTATATTGTAGGGAAATCTCCATCAAATTCACCAACAATTGTACCCTGGTTTGTTCAAGAGATGTCCCAACATATAATGCCTCACTAAATGGTACAGACCCTGGCATGGCTTTGCAGTGTTTTTACATTTTTTTTTCGCTCTTTACTTTAAGAGGTGAGGGGGTAGGGGACTGGCTTGTGGTATTGGCCCAGCTATGCTTCTGCCTGTATCTGGCATATAAGGCATCCTCTGACCTATTACAGATGGATTTAATGCACATCAGCAAGTCGAATGGCATCAGAAATACCCAGTCTAGGGATCTAAATCTCTTCTGCAACATCAACAGAATTGTTTGGAAGGACGTGTATATTACGTAGGGGATACCACTGTTGTGTAACAGACACCCCATCCACATAAACCAAAGTTTATCCCTGTCCATATTCAATAGAAACTTAGATCTATGAATGAGAAACATAAAATGTACCCCAGGACTGCCCCCATACTACTAATGGAGAGATGCAGCTCCTAAATACTTTATCCCATGTATGGGGGGGCCCTCAAATTATCAATTATATGACCCCAGTTATTCTCATTTGAGGTAACATATAATTACTGACCATGGGATAGGTAAGGCCAATCAATAATCAAATGGGATAGGTCATTCTGAGCACAAACAGTGAAACTGGCTAGGCTTAAAATGTCCCGCAATGGCAGCTAGCCTAATACTTACCTATGAACCTGTGGTGATAAGACATTTTTTTTATGACACAGCATGACATATGTAAATATATTTTTGTCACCTCTCCCGTACCTCAGCGTATTACTACCATCCCCAAATATTTCCGAAAATCCAGAGGCACTAAGCAAAATCCAGAAAGTACTGTGGATCAAAACACTACCATAAACAATAAGTCAAACAATGGATTCATACCATAAAAAGTAACAATCATTAAATGAAAAACAAAGTAACTGCCACTATTAACATACCCCAAACAGAAAAGTAAACTTAACTACAGTAAAACTGTGTAAGCCAAGTACTCTCCTATCAGAAACCATATATTACAGGGTTACTATGAGGCTTACGAGTGACTTGTTATGAAGATGTTTCAGATGAAGAACCTAGTTCTGAAAACAGACTCAATACTCTGCATTTACTTACCTAATATTACTTGTGTTTGTGTAGTCCAGCCATGTGTCCATCAGAAGCATTTCTTAATATAACAACTATTAACGTTGTTTATTTAATTTAGTCAAGACTATAGTAAGCTTAGATTGGTTATATTTACCAGTATAATTTAATCTATTATTTGCATTTTGATATTAGTTGGTTATTTGAATTTTTCCAGGGCACATTATATTTAGATTTGTGGTATTTATATTTAAGTTATTCATTAGTCTTATATTATAATTGTATTTACAACAACCTGTATGCTTCTTCTATGTTTTGAATTGTTAATGTATATTTTATTTATTGTACGCAGCCTCTAGCTGCTTTGTAAAATGCAATCATTTTTAATATGTCACGTATGCTGGAACCAGAGACAGCCTTGCCAACTAACTGCAGGACCTCATGTGTGACAGTTTTTGAGGGTCCTAGCCAACACCTGTCTCATCACCCAGCCTCCCCCTCCCTTTGCCATAAGCCTCCCCCTAAGCCTACTGGACTTATTATTTTAGACTAGGCACCAAGACTATCCCTGGGATTCATGACCATGGCCAGCCTTACTCTGCTTACTATGTGTGCCTGTGATGAGCCCTAGTGCTCATTAAGAACAAATATACATGTATAAATGCCAGAGCAATAGCTCATTAAATTTGCAGCTGTAGCCAGGACTGGGGGAAGAGTGTGAAGTAGCACGATGTGGCCACGGGGAAGACTGTTAGTCATGCTCACACCTCAATGGCCATCTGTAAAAATAGCCATCTGTAAAATCCTGTGTGTGCAGTACCAGCAAGATGATGAAGTTATTTAGCAGCCTTAAAAGACCATGATGCATGTGTGCTGATATAATTAAAGGCTGGAAATTTTGAGACAGGAAAGTGGAAAAAGGCTGCTCAAGAAGAAGGTAGAAAATAAGGTAAACATGTAGAGAATGAGCAGGATGGAGGTGAGGGAATGAGAAAAGAGACACATTTTGTTGGTTAGGTGAGAATGTTATATATACAAAGAAAAGGCAGGTTAAAGTAGATAGTAAGGGAAGTAAGAGGAAGGTAAGAGGTTAGAGAAGGTAACAACGGCACACAAATATACATAGAACACAGACAAGACTCTAGGGAGGTTCTTATACAATTAGGGATGGGGAATACAATGGAGAAAGAGGCATCAGACACAGAGGACAGATAATGGTGATGGGGAGGATTGGACAATAAACAGGGGTGGGCAGAACCACAAAAGGAGGACAGGGCCCTGGCTCCTGTTTTAATACCAGTGCAGGACAGGAATGTGACTGCATATGTCACCAGAGGAGGATTTCTAGCTGTCTCATTTGGGCATCTAAACACCTATCAGTAATGCCCCCACCATTTCCTCCAACTGCTTCTGGGTGACATACTTGTCACCTCCACACTCAGTGCTTCTGGCAAGTGCTATTTTAGAACCTTCCTCAACATGGCCAGAAGTAGTAGCTTCTGTTGGTGTTGTTAGGGATGTGAATGTGACAGTGGCAGCTGAGCACACTGATGGATGTGGTGTCAGTGCCGGTGGCATTGTAGCCATGGGTAGTAGAGCAACAGATCTGGATGGTGTCAAGGGTGCTGGTCTGGATGCTACTGCATCTAAATGTAAAATAAATGGAGAGAAACAAAACAAAAATGCAAATACATTTGTATAACAGAAAGTATAATGAGAAAGAGGGTGAAAAGAGAGAAAAGTATAAATACAATGAAAAAATAAAGGTAAAATGTAATCTGAGTCTGACTATTTTACATGTACTATAATGCAATGATCATGAAATACCCAACCCACTATAACAATAACATGTCAATATATAACCCCTACATGATTTGAAACTACAGTTTTTAGCATCTATAACCTGAGAGACAATGCATTTAAATGCAGAGGTACATCAGAAGTCTGGCAAAAGCCTGCAGTGAAACATACACTATCGAAGTCTACAGGTGGGTGGGGGCTGAACCCACTGTCAGCATAATAATAGAACAGCAGCAGCCTAACATGTTGAGCTACATGTATAATTCCATGGAAGCTTGCAACCACTGACATATATGTAATCAACCTTAAATTGCTCCCACCCAATACTAGACATGCAACCTAAATGCCAATACAGGTGTGTGCTACTTAACATCTGGGATAGGTTCTATCCCGCAGAACATTAAGTGGCGCTTACATTCAGCAAACACCATATACTTTGTATTGTGCTTTGCTTAATGTCCTTCTACACAATGGCCGATCACATTTATGTCTGCTTAGTACACTTTGGACATAAATGCGGTTAGACATTGTGCAGAAGGACATTAAGCGGTGCATACCTGTACTGTATACAGCAAGGGTTAACACCTGTCTCCCATATGCTGAATACTCCCTATATGGGTAACTGTGGTTTTCCAAACAGCAGGTAAAATTGCAAATGGCCCAAAGTAGTAGGGTGCAAATACCTGTTGCATGCAGAGTAAACTATTAGCCTAACATCTTAAACACAATAATTTTATAGAATAGATGATAAATAATTGACAGTGTACAATATAATTTGCTTGTATGGTAAAAAATTATCATCTGTGTGTAGCAGTGTTGTCAGATCATATATATCCAAAAATAATGTACTGCTCTGGATATCTGATAATGTGACAATCCCGGGGAAAACCTATACCTACCCTGACTACTGGTATGACAACTGACAGGATTGCTAACATGTCAAGCTATACTACCTGTAACAGGAATGCTCACTCCAGTGCTGCCTGAGGTGCTTAAGCCTCTTCCTGTGCAACTGTGCATTGTCTGCAGTCTGTTCAGGGGCTGTTAGACATTTGCCTGACAGAAAGTGGCAGTTTGGGAGTAAGCCATGACTTACTTACAGTACATACTTGGTGGCTGTTTCACAAGGCTTTCCATTTGCCCAGGAGGTCAGGATATCAAATTATAATGGTGGTGGCATTGCTAACCATTTCTTGAAGTGCCCATGGCAAATGTCACCTCTTGTGCCATGTTGCTCCAAGCCACTACTTTATGTTAAGGCCCTTGGCAGTCTTCTTCTAGTAGCTTTGCCCTGTATTGTTGGTGAGGTGGAGGAAGATTTTCAGATTTTGGACTCCTGTAGGCACCACCCTTGGTCTCTAAACCCTTTGCCTGCATGTATCTTTGCCACTGCAATTGTCTGCAAAGGAACTTTGTTGAAAATTCATGCTTACTCCTGTTTTCACATGTGCTGACTATCATGTAAGAGAAATGGACAGCTTATTTACATGATTGAAAGTGTAAAAGCCCAATAAAAGTAGTAAATGATAGTGGCTGAACATAGCAGTTTAAGGTGTGAAACATGGCAGCCCAGCTTCTTGGTATATGGTGGTTGTGAACTATGCATTACAGCAACTTCACTCTCAGTATGTGTTGTCTGGAATGACATATAAATTCCTAGCAAAATAAACTTAATTGGTCAAGCATAATATTGCTCACAGCTGCCCAAATGTGTGCACAATGATGCAGGGAATTCAGAAATGTGTGTGTGTTGAGCCCTTACCTATATAATCATCCTAGACATCAAAATAAGCACGAGGTAGGGCATTGATGCTTATTGAACTATGAACGAATATGTGGAGCATCACTGTCTTCATTGAGCTCAAGAAATTACACACTTGCAACCTCCAAGTAGGTAACTCCAAACTTCTACAGCCTAAAATACCTTTCTATTGGATTTTCATACTCTCTTTGTTATTATGCCACATCTAAACTTGAAGCACAACTTTTAAGGAGTTAGAATAACAGTGAACTAAAAAGCAATATTCCTGCAGCAAGAACTCTTGGAATCAGTGGTGATCAATTAAAAGGTGTGTCCACTTCCAAGGTATGCTGCTTTTTTACATTAATGAATTGCTCTTCCATTTTGATTTGCCTCTTTTTTTTTGTACACCAGGATGCTAGTACTAATACTATCCCTCATTACCATGTCATTCCTTATAATCTGCAAGTCTGTGTAAATACTGTCAGTTTTTCATGTTTTTGCCTCTTCACAATTTGTGGATAAGGAATTTTTCTTTGTTTATATTTTGTGAAGTTTTACAAACGTCAATATTTCAGGTTTCTCACATTCTGTGGGAAAAAGTGTCAGGAATATGTTATTACACAGCACTGTTTTGTTAGATTATGGGACGGATTCAGAAAGATTACCCCTAGTATAATCCTCACAGTAGCCATTTCCTGTTCAAACACAGCCCTAGGATGGGCTGTCTCCATGGTTTACCACAACTACATAGTCATTCTGGTGGAGTGGCATATGGTAATGAGCTCTATACCTGGAAATGCCTGAGGTAAGACAACTATACTGTCAAATCCCTTGGCTGCATAAATTACATCAGCTGCCCATGTCAATAAACATGGCCAAAAGTTCATGTTCAACCAATCATGCTAGGGTGAGTGCAGAGGAGTTTAGCAGACAGTTAGTATTGAGGTATGCGTGCACATCTGTATGTGTGTTACTGCAAGTGTGAGTGTATGTAGAGGTATGAGTGGTCTAAGGTGTGTGTGCGTGTGTGTGTGTGTGTGTGTTCATGTATGTGTTTGCGTTTCTGCCTGGGAGGTCAGAGTAGAGTGGATAGGTAGGTGTGTATGTGTGTGTGTGTGTGTGGGGGGGTGCCTGTGATGCATGGATGGGGGGGATAATGTGTATGCATGAATGTGTAGATGTGTGTGTGTGTGTGTGTGTGTGTGTGTGTGTGTGTGTGTGTGTGTGTGTGTGTGTATATGTGTGTGTGGCGGGCGGGGAGTGTCATACCTCCACACTTCCCCAGACTAACAAGCAAATTTTGCAACACTGAAGGGAGACTAGACACCAGGGATAACTATTTATACCATTCTTTAGAGTCACTTAATACAAATAGAAATAAAATTTTGCAGCATGAATGACATGGGTTGGAGTGAACATTCAACATGAGGGATAACTATATCATGCCTTAAGAAGATTCAAACCCTGTATCTTCAGCACTTCTGCAGAACGTTAGTCCTCTTTAATGCCTATGTCTTTAAAAATAAAAATAGAAAACATTACAAGAAACTCAGAAATGCTCAGCACATAATGGGGTTTCTCAGTATGAATGATGCACTAAACAAATCTGGAAGTAATCTGTAAATAATGAAAAATGGTTGTCCAATCCCATTGTACAGTAACACATTTATGGAAAGATGATCACAATTCAACTATCCTGATAGTTACACAGACTAACTGAGTCTGTCCATTAAGCTTAAGGACAACTACAGACTGTAACAAACTCCATTATGATACTGAAAAAATGCCAACTATCTCAATGTAAGCTGCATCGTATTTGTAACATACATTTTCAAGAATAGACCCAGAAATGTCACAGACAACTATGGATTTTTTCATAATTCATCCACTAACATAAACTGCATGCTTCAAAGCTGATATATATATATATATATATATATATATATATATATATATATATATATATATATATATATATATATATATATATATATATATATATATATATATATATATATATATATATATATATATATATATACATGGATGCACTTTATAAGCTCGAAATACTGAAATCTTGAATTACAGAATCTCGAGCCTATAAAGTAGAAAATCCAAATACCCGAAACTACACAATCACGAAGCCCTAAATCCCGAAACTGCAAAACACAAAATTCAAACTCCCAACACTTTCAAACACCATTATAACACACAAACACACAACTAAATAAGCACACACACCTACACTTATGATATGCAGGGGGCAAGCCCCCCTGCACCCCCACACTCCCCTTACTTAAATATTCTAACTCCAAGGTCGCACTACATACACATATAGACTCAAAACACTACAGCACAAACTACATTCCTCTTTCACACACACATCACTGTAACAACACACACTAACACACACCACCGCCCTTACCCAACAACCTTGAACATAAACACTTACCTGAATCCACAAAAAAAGCGCAACACCAGAACCACTAATTCAAAATCTCCCGTATTCGAGATTTTGAATTTTGCGCTTCTGGGGTTGCGATCTTCTAATCCTTCCACTTTATGAACTCGAGATACTGAATTTCGAGATTTCAGTATTTTGAGCTTATAAAGTGTTCTTATATATATATATATATATATATATATATATATATATATATATATATATATAATGTGTGTGTATATTGACAGTACTTTTTCCAGTAAGCTCAGAGACAACTATGCATAAATCTGTAACACATGCATTGATAAAGTATGGAGGCTTGGACTTATGGATTCCAATGGAATCCATACATTTTCTAATAAAAAAAATTAAAGGAGAAGGGCAATCATGGCCACATCACTAAAGCTAACATTTGCTAACAATGGCTTCAGGACTTGTGTAAGAACACATATAACACACACCCAAGGAAAGTGGGAGATAGAAAAGAAGATGTGGGGTATGGGTTGGGTGAAGAAAAGGGGCACAAGAGGGATGCTGGAATAAGGAAATCTGAGGCAAAGTCAGAGGGGTATGGGCGTTTTTTTTTTGTTTTTTTGGTGGGAATAGGCCCCATTGTTTTTTTTTTTTTTTTTAAGAATAGAAGAGGAGGAGAAGGACAAAACAGCAGGTATACCCATAGACCAAATAAGACAACACATGGCAGACAAAGGTTGGAAAGAAACAGTAAGGACAGACAAGTTACATAGATGGCACACTGTACAACACAGGCAATGGAAAGTTGACAAACAGGGTGGGGTACATACCAGCCATGTTGAAATGCAGAAAAACAAACAATAGGGAGTCGATTATCCAAACTAATTGGGACCTAGGGCAGTTCGGATAATCAGACTGTTTGGATAATCAAGCATACATTGAACCAGATAAAAAAACTTCTAAATCTTGTTTCTTCTGCACACAGGGTGTCCACTTCTCAACTATTTAGCAATTCCAGTGGAAAATAAAGAATATTTTTCACACGAGTGGGCTACAAGCTCAAAAAACGCACACAAGTGAATACATATAACGTTTACATATTCAGACTTTATGACTTTTTCCTACCTGAAAACTTTGGAAGGCTGTATTCAGATAATTGATGTTTCAGATAATCAGCTCTCTACTGTACCTACCTATGCACTATCACGTTATGACATGTCACAAACTGTGTGACAGTTATACCTGGATGTATATGAGCAATGATAGATGCATGCTGTAGGGCAATAATGTAGGATCACAATACACATTGGATAAATAAACACATATCAAATTAGTCCATCAGCAGTGCAGGTGTAAGCCAAGCTACATCACAGATGAGCAAATGCAGATCTAATAATGCTAGATAGCTCCAGCAGAGGGCAAACTCAAATCTAAGACCATGCATGTGAAAGGCAAACAACCAGGCACAGTGCCAAACAGAAGTACTGCAGAAAATCGACAAAGGCTGCTACATACCAAACCTAAACAAACATGTAATGGAATGTGTATATGTTACACATGTATACCGTGTCAAAGGCAATACCCAGGTGTAGATGTGTGTGTGTGTGTGTGTGTGTGTGTGTCTGTCTGTCAGGGGCATAAAAGGAATGTACATGAAAGCAAGGTCGATGCACATACACACATAAATGACATGTAATAATGTGTTCAAAAATGTAACAGTGCAGCATAATAAATGTAACAGATTGTGCACGTGGAAGTTAAAAAACTACAGTGGATAACACACAAGCATAATGAGTACAAGGATGTATTGCAAGCATTAGGCAGCAACTTCTGTGTTCATGTTCTGCATTGTAAAATAGGCATACAATTGTCACGCTGACTGTATCAAAATAATACATGGCAATGGTCATTTGTTGCAACAAAGGCAAACATATCTGCTAAAATAATAGTGAAATAGGAAGATGGGAGAGAGGTGGACAACCTGAGTCCACATCAGGGTAAAACAGGACAAGGTAAGTTGACACTATGTAAATGCATGTGTACAGTACACTGGGTTCTGTAGAAGCCAAACAGAAATACATTTAACCAAATGGAAATTGTATGTCAAATGGCCAGACTGATTGCTGATGTCCACAGAAATGGACTTGTATAAAACACACATACACAGTAATGTGCAATCATGTCACATCAACATGCATATGTAAGCATGCTAAAACTTACAAGCACATACACATACACTGTCATGCAAATGTCGATGAAAGAAATGCTGGTGTATGTCAACCACTCTGCTCATTACGGGGCAGATGACACTCCTGTGTGCATCATTACAAGATATCAGCAGTAACTCATTGAATGCACACATGTCAAAGGTACATTTGTGTATCAGTATGTTTCCAACTCTGTGCACACATATACATTTGGTTAATGTGCATAACTATCTGCAGAAGGTGTAAACCAATGCCAGTACATAATGGATGTGGAAATGTTACATATAAGAAACATCGCATAATGTACTGTTAAAGAATGTGTCATCTCTAACACTGTGTATAGATTATTGCTACATTGCTGTTTGATGCAGTCAGAAAAGGAGGACTGCACATAGACAGGATACACCTGTATATGATTCCACATGGCATAAGTATTGCCATCCCATGACACACAACACCACATCATGCCAGTGGGACATCATGACAACAACTATTCAAAACTCATGCAGAATGACATGTCTGTTGCACATACCAGATATGACAAAACACAATTCCAAGGCATATTACATTGTTAGTGATGAAGTATGGACAATATATGTTGTCTGTCATTTGCACCAGTAAAACACAGGCTGCCTCTTGCAGCACTAGCTGCAGGTTAACTGTCACAATACACTGAGAGCTGAATGTGGGAGGAAAGTGTAATGTGTAAATGCATGTCATGTACACTAAGCACACATTAAAATGAAGTAAATATCACAAAACAATAACACACAAGCAAGACGGTTATATGGTATGCATGCACATGTGTGCATAAATAGTCTAATCAATGAAACAGCAATCAGTATTTTGGCGGCGTAACACAAGAGCACACAGACAATACTTGCAGACTGGGAGGACCAGGTCAATGGGGCTCAGACTCCTGAATAACCTCATGAGCTATTGCCCTGAATGAATCTTGCATGGTCTGTGCCATATCCTCACAGAAGGGGTCCTAATGGAGAGATGAAAAGTCAGCAAGCAAAGGAGAGTAGTAGTGCTGAAATTTAATTCATCCTCAAGTCTTGGTGAGTACCTTTGCAAGGTGGACCCTGTTTTTCACAAAAGCTCATCAAGGTAACACTGATATATAGACTGTATTTATATAGCATATACCATGGACAGAAGTAAGTTAAAAACAAAAAAAAAGATAGCTGGGTGCACAAGACCTAGGATAAAAAAGTGCCCAATCCTGGTAGGCGCACTTGTGCCAGGACTGGAAAAAATAACAGTGTAGAATCCTCAAAATACAAAAGCATTCCTACAATGGGACCAGGCCAGGCTAGAGGGGAAGATGCCCTCCATTGTAGAAGGAAGTTGGAATCACAAAAATTGATTGGCCAAAGAATAGTCATAAAGATGATAGAGTGGACTATTGAGGATAAGAAATTATGTATTGTTACAAGTATGTAAAAAACCCAGAATTTCCAGACACAAGATATACAAAACAATTAAGAGAGTAATTAGAAGAAAGAAAAATACTTCCGCAGGAAAAACTGTCAGAAGCTTCAGATAAAAATTTGCGTTCATTAATGCAACATAGTTTTGAAAAACAGTATATAGATCAAGAAACATTGATCTGTTTAGAAAAAGAAGCATCTGAGAAAGTTCAAAAATATAAACAACAAAACTAGAGATATTTGAAAAATATAAAAAAGAAATATGGACATGGGAAAGAAAGAAAGAAAGAGAGATTTGATATGGTGCAATATTTATGCAAAGGAAAAATCCAAGTTAACTAATATAGAGAAGGTATCCCCAAAGATATTCAAAGAGAAATACAGGCAAAGGCATCCAGATATGGAAAATTTCACAATAAAAAATTAATATCACAGAGATGGATTGTGGAAAAGAAGATTAGTAAAGCAGAAGTTTAAGAAATAGAAATTGAAGTTATGGAGTGCCTGCAAAGTGAAGGATTTAATGTAGAAGGTCTAACACAGACTACATTAAAACATGATGGAGTGAGTCCCCAGAGTAAGGGAAAACAAGAAGATTAGGAGACATCTGAAGAAGAAATATGGACACGGGAAAGGAAACGAGATTTAGTATGGTGTAATGTATATGCAAAGGAAAAAGCAAAACTAACTAATACAAAAAGAGCAGCACCAAAGATATTTGAAGAGAAATACAGGGAAAGGAATCTGGATATGGAAAACTTTACAATACAAAAAATGAGGACTAAGAGGAAAAGTAGAAAAAGAGATTAGTAATGGAGAAGTTAAAGAAATAGAAATTGAGGTAATGGAGTACCTATGAAGTGAAGGATTCAGTGTGGAAAATCCAATACAGAAAACACCACAACAGAATAAAGCAATGGACATCCAAATTAAGGGGAAACCAGTGGAAAAGGAAGCAATTGGTGAGGTGCCATATCAAGATATTTTGGAGCCTACCCCCGGAAACCAGTATAAACGTTCACTAGAAGCTAGACAGCAAGAAAAGAAACAGGAAACTGTGGAAACTCTGATGCAGTCAATGTTGAGGAGTGATAGGCCAGTGAGTTCCCATATGACAGAGCAACAGATGGCACAGAATGCAATTAAAGAGAAGGTGCCCCAGGAAGATGCTATAGAACTTCTATAGAGTGCCCACAAGAAATGGAAAACTAGGGATGTGCCCTCAGTTTGGAAGAAAATGAGCTAAGAGAAGAGTTGCTTGATTTAATGGACATGGATAGATATATTAAAATCAATGAGAGAAATAGACTACAGAAGGTCAATAAAACCCAAAAAGTAAGAAATCTGAATGCAGTAATTAGGACTGTCCATAGAGATCCTTGTATATAACAGAAGTAAACAGGATATATTACTGTGCTGCTAAATTAATAACTGATAAAGTTCTACCACAAGAACACAGAGTAGTGAGGGAAAGAAGGGGAGAAATTAAATACCATCATGGAAATATCGAATAGAGAAAACTATAAAGCAATTAAGACAAGAAGTGTCACTGTTATGTTAGAAGATTATAGAAGAGGGAATAGATCAACAAAAATACTAAGAAAGATGAATGCGTTTAAAGCAATGCACAGTATTAGAACAGACCAGGATCTACCATGCACTATCGCAAATAAACTAAAAATTTCAGCACAGATGGAAAAATTTAAAAGATACACAGATAAATATAAGGGAAAAGTAGAAAATAAGCAATTTACTGATGACCCAAAAAAGTTTTATATAAAACTGGGAAATAAGGTAAAGGAATTGAAAGACCGCCAAAAAAAGAAGAAGTAGATACATTTTGGAGAAGTATTTATGAAGATCCTGTGGAACATAACAAAGATGCTAAATGGATAGAAGAAGTAAAAGAAAGAATAAGAAGTTTAAAGGTACAGGATATGAAATGGGATGAAGTAACAGCCAGAGAGATTGAAACAAAGTTATGAAAAGCCTCTAACTGGAAAACCCTGGGTCCAGATGCAGTACCTAACTTTTGGTTAAAAGTATTAACATCTTTGCACAAGGAGTTAGCCATGAGTAAGAACTATGCATATGTGCGCCCCAAATACTGGCTAACAACAGGTAAAACAATGCTCTTAAAAGTGAACCTGCAAGCTACCCTAAAAATTATAGACCAATAACTTGACGACGTATAAACTATACATGGGAATTGATGCTGACAGAGTTTATAGTCATTTAGAAGAAAACTCAATTATGGCATTAGAACAAAAGGGCAATAAAAGAAAGTCATATGGAACAAAGGATCAATTGTTGTTAAATAAAGTTATAGTGGGGAACTGTAAAAAGGGGAAGAATCTAACTATGGCATGGCTTGACTGCAAAAAAGGATTTGATAGTATCCCACATTCGTGGATAAAAGAGTGCTTAAAATACATAAAATACACCCTACACAGATTGGCTACATTACAGTAACCATGAAACAATGGCACACTACTTTGCAATTCAGCCATGATAAAGGACAGATTATTATCCCAGGGTAAAAATTCAAAGGAGGATATTCTAGGGTGACTTTCTGTCACCATTGCTATTCTGCCTTGCCATTAACCCATTAAACTGTTTACTTAACAGCTTATGCCATGGCTATAATTTGGCTTCTATTAAACAACAAAGTATAATTACTTCTGATCTTCTCTTTGTCAATGATTTAAAACTTTATAGCTCATCAGATGAGGAACTGAAAGCACAGCTGCAGGTTATCAAAACTTTTTCAGATGATATTAGAATGTCATTTGGTCTTGATAAATGTGCAAAAGCAACCTTTAAAGCAGGAAAACTGCAGCACCAGGAAAACCTCAGTTTTGGACAAGAATGTGATATAAAAGAACTTGAGCAAGAGGGAGTGTATAAATACTTGGGAACTGATGAAGGATCAGCAGTAAAACATGAACAAATGTGAATAAAACTCAGTAAGGAATACTTTAGAAGACTTAAATTAATCCTGAGAACAGCATTGACATCTAGGAACAAGATCCAAGCTATAAATCAATTTGCTCTTCCTGTCCTAACTTACAGTTTTGGAGTGCTTGACTGGCCCCAAAAAGTGTTGGATAGATTAGATATTAAAACAAGAAGGATGCTTCATGCTCACCAAATGATTTATAAAAATCAGTGTATACCAAGATTATATATTTGCCGTTCTGAAGGAGGGATAGGCCTCCTTGAAATTGATTACATATATAGATCTGCAATCAGGAGACTCCACACATATCTACTGACCTCACAAGATCCAAATGTAGTGAAAGTTTTGAAACATGAGGAGAATAAATCTAAGTTGACTTCTCTGCTTAATTTAGCAGAAGCATATCGACGTCAAGCAGGAATGGAAATCAAACCAGAAGTAGATACAAACCAGGCAGCAACTGAATGTGCCAAAAAACAAAAGACAGAATATAAGGTGAAGGACCAGATGAGAAGGCAAGAAATGTGGAAAAAAACATAAATATAGTTACAAGTATAGAAAACTTCTGGAAGAACCTCACGTTGATCAGGAACAAATGCAGGAATGGTTAAGGAGGAAGAAATTCAAACCAATAAATGAAAGGTTAACACTGGCAGCCCAAGATAGTGGGCTATGTACACCCTGGTTTACAAAGTCCATTGAACATGTGGGAGAAACAGACAAATGTAGGTTTTGTAAAACTGAATTGGAAACAGTCACACACCTTGTTGCTGGTTGTGACACTAATGGCAGAAAGACTGTATACTGAAAGGCATAATAATGTGGCGAGACTGTTGCACTGGAGATCGTGCAAGCATTATGGTATTGAAGTGGCTGAAAAACAATGGAAACATGAGTCACAAAGCATCATAGAAAATTATGAAGTTTATATCACATGGGATCACACATTACCAACAGTCCAAAAGACAGATGCTAGAAAACCAGATATAGTGGTGCAAGAAAAGTAGATAAAAGTAGCATTGATCATTGAAATTGCCACACCCAGTGACTACAGTGTCTTGCGTACAGAGACACACAAAGTCACAAAATATCAGGATCTGCAGGCAGAAATGAGAGCAATGTGGAAGAAAGATACCCAGACAGTTCCAATAGTAGTAGGAGCAATGGGTCTTATAAAAAGAATTTACAATCATATTTGGATATGCTACAAATACATGTAACTCCATACGACCTGCAGAAGGAATCATTACTGGGCACACTGTGGTGCTGCGAAGAGCACTACTGGCTGACATCAAAGATGGAAATAATACTAATTTCATGAACTTTAATCATACTTTGATTTAGGAATGGGGTCCATTTACATCATGGTATTAGAAACCCAAAAGACTTGGAGAAATTAAAAAAAAAGGACCCCATCAGGTCCCTCAACTGTATTTGGAACACATCAGTCATAACTTCACAGCTCTAGTCCCAATAATAGTCTTAATTCTAGTTGTGTTGTAGTCTCTTCTGGGGTACAGGCATGATGAATTGGCAGGGGTGGGTCCAGGCTCCTCCTCCTCCTCCTCATCATCATCGCTGTCATCCTCATAAGAGTCTTGCAGTGGATTGGCATGTGCTCATCAATGTCTCTGATCAAAGTATGTCCATGGTTCCCATGTACTGTCAAGTTTAATTGTAAAACACAACAGAAAAGAAAAGCAAATGTCTATCATGCAGAACAGTCCCATGAATATCATAGCACAACAGAATACGATTATGCTGACAATTTACATAAGGACTGGCAAACATGTATTATGGACAGAGTTGCATCATAAAAGCATGGCCCTATATATCCTGTTTGTGAACTGGACATCGGTATTCTCTCAATTTTTTTTTAACAATTCTATAGATTTAGACACATCCACCCAGGTTATTAACTCTGTAAGAATACATGAATGCTCAAATCAAGAGATTGTACTGTCTGAATTCAATGATTTATATGAACAGTCACAAAATGCCTTTGTGAAAATGAGGAAAAAGTGATATGACAATATTGTGGACAATAGGCAAGCCATATGACAAACATCTGAGACAGGTAGCATGATAATTTCCAGAATACGGATTAATATAATGACTACAACAGTAAAAACAATGTTATATGTTCAATCACAACTGGTGACATATGAGAATCTAATATGTCTGTTACTAACAGTATTGTATGTGTACAACTCTGTGCATTATCTACCAACATGTATTGGGAATCAGTAACTTGAAAAATCAAAGCATTGTGGATATGCTTGCTAATAATGAACTCCTGTAGACAAATATCTATCTATAAAAGTGCCAGTAAACCTAGGCTAGAACTGTATTTCTATCAAAACACCCAAGGTGTTGGAGGCAGATGCAATACCAGTGTTGACCTACAGGGTGTGCTAGGTATAAAGTGCTACACACAAATGTAGGTCAACACTGTAGGTCAACACTGACCTACAGTGTTGACCTACATTTGTGTGTAGCAGTTTATACCTAGAACACCCTGTAGGTCAACACTGGTATTGACCTACTGGGTGTGCTAGGTATAAACTGCTACACACAAATGTCTATCTGCACAAGTGTCAGTAAACCTAGGCTATAACTATATTTCTACCGAAACACCCAAGCTGTTGGAGGCAAATGCAATACCAATGTTGACCTGCAGGGTGAGCTGAATATAAACTGCTACAATCAAATATCTATCTGCACAAGTGTTCATAACCCTAGGCTATAACTGTATTTGCCAAAACACCCAACATTTTGAAGGTAGATGCAATACCAATCTTGAACTGCACAGCATAACATACAATCTGCAAATTAAAGTGCAAACACTGATATAGCAGACACCCATTCACTCTGAATAGGTAGACTATGAACAACAGATCAAGTACAGGAAAACATATATATATATATATATATATATATATCTATATATATATATATATATACCAAACCTTAGCTCAAAATCAAAGAACTTAAACTTGCATAAAAAAATATACAATACCACCACATGTGTGACAGATATACCAACCCAAGTGCTATTTAGATTGTGGAGTGCAATTCAAAAACTGTCTGCTAAATAAATGAATCACTTCTACATGAAAGTACCACATTTTTAGATTTCAGTAAGAGTTGTAAGCATAGCTGTCTTGTGGTGATTTCACTTACCCTACTGATGCATGATGGGCATTCCTGCATTCTAATCAATATACACTTTATTGTGAAAAATACAAGCTTGTAAATGGGAAGTTTCATTATATTTCATAAAACAAGAAGAAGAATCAACATGCCTCTCTCCCTCTGCTGCTCATCTAGCTTGTACATCCACTCGATGCGCACAGCTTGGTTCCTGCCGCGATCCTCCTTGCCTGAAATCAGAAAAGAGAATTTATGAATGATGTATTCCTCAGCACAGCTTCTAGATATTTATTTCTGAAGAATATTAGATAATCACTTGATAATGGTATTTACAGGTGTTAATATCTTTCAACACAGTTTGAAAGACATGAGATTCAAACCTGCGGCCACATTTTACATCCAAACTCTAACCTTGCAAGCTATCTGCCTAGCTAACACATCTGGACTGATAAAAAAGCACCTTTTGAATGCAGTGAAAAGGCTTATTTTTCATGATGCCATCTGAATGGGGGATGGTCTACTAATAAGGATCTTGGCTTAGGATTTGAAAGTATGAACCTGTGCTGGTCATGTAGCTAAACAGTTTGAAAATTACATTCATCTTAGCACTGTGTTCTGAAACATCAACAGCAATGGATAGCATCCATTTCTCAGACAGTGTAAAGTAGCATACAGCTTCTGTGAACAGTACCATACATGTTGTTGTACATAAGAGACACAGTATGGTATGTATGAGGACCATGATATTCCTTGACAAGCTGCACATCGTTAGGAATATTCATACATCTTCCCTATTCTGCATTGCAATTGTTAATCTGCTCACCCTACTCTCTCAAAACTTGAGGATAATGTTCTTGAATTGATTGTAATATTTCATAATAAAACAGACCTTGATAGCCCTTTTACAAAGTATACAACATTAACCAAAAAATTGTTCAGATATATGTATTTATTATTTATTTTATATTTGTTGACCGGGTTTGTCTGGCTGAGCTAGTGGCTCATTTTCAGCAGAGACCCAGGGAGAAAAGCCCCACAGTGAGATAAAATTATACAACAGATACAAATACTTAAAAATACATTTCAGTTACATACACATAAAAAATAATTATACATTCAGGAGTACACAAAAAGTTTCAAAAATATCTATACAATATTTGCAATGGTAGAGAAGTGATGTTGAGAAGCCAAAAAGAACTTTTGTGAGCCAAAACATTTTGAAAAGGAAATTCACATCTAGGATGGACTCAGTAAACCAGCATAGAATAAACAAGATATACGATCAGAGGTATATAGTAGGGGTTTGTGGTAATAAACATGGTATGAACTGGTGAGAAATAAAAGAGGAGAGGCAGTAGCAGGTGACAAGGATGGTCTAAAAAATCAGCAGAATAACGTGTTTATAGTAAATTACCATTGAGTAATATGGAGAGAAATAGGAGAAAAAAATACTGAAGAGGAAAGATGAGAGAAGGGAGGTTAGAATCAGGGAAAAGAACAGATAAAAGGAAGCTGTTAGGGGGCAGTGCAGGTGGAAGATCAGTCAAGGAAGAAGGGGTGTGAAAGGAAGTGGTGGAAGGGTGTAGGTAAGATGGGCAGAGGGGAGAGGGTATTGGTAAGATAGGCAGAGGAGAGAGAGGAGTGTTGCATACTAAGGAGAAAGAGGGAAAGGGGGGATGAGTGCAGTAGCAAGACCAGTTTTTCTTTAGGTATTCACAAGTGGCAGTTTTGAATTGTTTAGGGTGGTTAAGTGACCTAATTTCTAGGGGTAGGTTGTTCCAGGATGTGGCAGGGTTGTAATTATAGAGTATACAAACTGTTTTGATCTTAGGTTTATAAATCTGTAGCAGGTCTTGGTCGGAGCTGCGAAGTGGTCTTGCAGGAGAGTATTTGGCTATAACTGAAGTAAGGCTAGGACAGAAGGAGGGCAAATATAGGATGGAGTGGATAAGTTGTAGTTGATGAAGCTTGAGGAGGTGGGGAAATTCTAGCCAGTCTAGTTGCTTAAGAGATATGCAGTGGTGAGACTTATAGGTTTGGTTTGCAGAGAATCTGGCCACATTATTATAGGTAGTTTCTAGTTTGGTGAGGAGTGTGGAGTTCAGATTTGTGAATTACTGACAGCTGTATAATAGAGTAGGAAGATGAAATGCATGAGAGAGAGTTATTTTGGCCCTGCTGGTTAAGAATTTCTTGTTGAGGTAAAGGTGTCTGAGTTTCTGATGTGTCTTTTTAATACTGTTTGTGATATGCATCACATTTAAGCTGATCATCTATTATGACTCCTAGCAGTTTTGTGCTAGGTTCTGCAGTGATGATTGTGTTATTGCTAAATTGAACAGTAAAAGTAGATTTGAGATTAGAGAGGTTTTTAGGGAGAAAGAGTAAGAGCTTAGTTTTCTTTGGGTTGGGAATTCATTTGTTGCCACTGAGCCATGTTTCTATGGTATTAAATGATGTTTGTGTAGTAGAGTGGAGGTCTGATGGATTGTCTGTGATGATGATGACAGTAGAGTCATCAGTGTATTGTACAAGTGATGACTGGGAGCAAGAGGTGTGTAATAGATTGGTGAAAATATTAAAGAGAAGAGGCCCAAGGATAGATCTTTGGGGGAATCCCATTTCCACAGTGGGGGGGGGTGGATTAAGCAGAGAGCCATTTGATTGGTTGTTGGCGATTTGAGAGGTAGCTTGAGAACCAGGAAATAGTAGGAGAAAAGAAATTAAGGTTAGTTTGGCCAGAAGAAGAGGATGGGAGACAGTGCCAAAGGCTTTGGAGAGGTCCAGGAACAGGCAAGAGACAAGTGTATTGTTTTCATGAGCAAGGGATATAGCATTTATGAAGGATATTAGTGCGGTTGTGGTACTGTGTTTGGGACAAAAGCCATGTTGTGTGTGTGTGTAAGCAGGTTTTCCTGAAGTAAGTAGTGCATAACCTGATTGTGAATACATTTTTCTAAAATTTTAGAGAGGGGAGACAGTATGGCAATTGGTCTGAAGTTAGATATGTCTGAGGAGTTTCCTTCTTTGTGTATGGGTAATGTATAGAAATTGTTCCATATGGAGGGGACATAGGATTCAGTAATAGAGCGGTTGACTCAGATAGATACTGGGTAGGCTAGGGTTTTCTGCTGCAATCTGTAGGAAATAGGAGGGTAGATTATCAACTGAAGGGAAGCAGGGTTTAAGTTTAGAGAGTAAAGATTGTATATAGTTTGTTGGTACAGCTTTGAGGGAGAAAGAATCTTGGGGCTTGGGAAGAGAAGAGGAGTTAGAGGGTTTGTTGGCACTGTTACTAGTGGGGAGAGAGTTAATTAAGGAGGTTATAGATCCAATAAAATGATGGTTGAAGATGGTAGCTGTTTCATCTGGTGTGTTGTCTGGGCAAGGGTTAGGAGGGGAAGGGATTCCAGGGTGTAGTATGTGATTGATAGAGTTCCAGAATTTCTTGGGGTCTGATTTAAGGGTATTGGTGGGGGGTAGTGTAGAAGTTCTTTTTGTCATTGTGGATGAGTTTTTTTACTTGGTTTCTGAGTCCTTTATAGGTTTGTAGGATAGAGGGGGTATTGGTTTATTCCATAGTTTCAATATCCTACCTCTGTTTTTCATAAGGGCACAAATAGCTTTAGTAAGCCAAGGAGCTGTTTTAGATTTAAATCTGACTATGCGGAGAGGAGCCAGGGAGCTAAGGATGTTAAGAAAGGTAGTATTAAAAGAATGGACAGCTTCGTCAAGGGAGAGAGTAGTAAGATGTGACCAGTTAACTCTTGAGAGTTAGTCTATGAAGGAGTCAGGGCATATGGTTGATAGTTTACGGGTGGTAATATACTTGTGGGGCTTTGTGGAGTGAGGAGTATGTCTAATGACTGTTACAGGTCAGTGGTCACTTAGGGCATTTGGGAGGGTCTGGGAGTTATGGTAGTTTTGGAGATGGGAAACCAAAATCCAGTCAAGGAGGGAGCTAGGGAGGTGAGATTTATTGATATGAGTAGGAGTAGTGATTAGTTGCTCAAACCCATGTAAGTTAATAAAAGAGGTTGAGTTGGGAGCTGGGCATGAGAGCCAATCAATATTCATGTCTCCCAGTATGATGGTTTCGTTACGGATGGTATGAGAGAGATGGGAGAGAATATTTTCTAGTATGGTGATGTTATCTCCGGGAGGGATATATATTGCTACTATAGTAATGGTGGTGAAATTGTTGCGTTTAAAGTTGGCTAGTAGAAGTTCAGCAGTGGAGAAGGAAGGATTAGGATTATCAGGACTCACGAGAGTGAGTTGGTTGGAGTAGAGAATGGCTATTCCTCCATCCTTTTTCCTTTGCCTATCGAGTCTAAGGATGTTGAAACCAGGAGGGATAAGATCACTGTCAAGGTTATGAGGTTTCAACCAAGTTTCAGTTAGGGTGACTATGTCTGGTGTGTAGTTAGCTAACCAGGCATGGAATTCATGAACCATGTTGACAATTCTCCTGAGATTCATGGAGCAGAAAGATACCTGTTTTCTTGTGAGGGAGAGATAGGTAGGATTTGATGGGTGTGAATTACTGATCTGGATAGAGAAATAGGGGGCCAGGGCTGGGATGAATGTCCCCTGACAGGAGTAGAGGTTTTAAGTGGAGTAATTGTTTGAGTAGAGGGGGCTTTATTTTTTTCTTTTTAGGAGATTGTTAGGAATGGAGATAACTTTATTTTAGGAAGTGGAGTGGTAAGGGGGAAGATGTATGGATAGATAGAGAGTTGTTGAGATTTTGTATTAGAGTTTATTGTGAAATTAGTGGGGTGGAAATGGGGGGGCTAGTTGTGAATGGTAGGAGGTGAGAGAGTAAATGATCTGGAATAGTGGTAGCAGGAGTAAGGTTTGTGTTTTGAATTGCATGATGACAGGTGGAGGAGGCAGATTGAATAGGAGGGAGGAATAAGTACTAACCTGTGTGAGGGAAGTGAGAGTGGTTAGGAAAGGGTGGATGGGGATGGAGTTAGGGGAAAGGAGAGGATAATAGAGGAAGTGGAGGGTGTGTGGATTATGGTGGAAGTGGATGGGTGTGGTTAGGGTGGATAGGTATAAGGGAACGATATGGGGGGTGGGAGGGGAGTGAAGTGAGCCCATGCATAGTGAGTGTGAATGGAGGGGGGCTACACTCAGGTCTCAGATACAGCACTAGAGGTAAGGGAAATGATACACGAAAGACTTTCTTTTCACTTTTATGCTTTTGTAGTTTTTATTTTAACAGTATATTCTTGCTAGGGATTCTGAGATAGCAAGAAAACAGTTACAGCTGCACTTCTAGAATGTGGAAACAATCAAATCAGTAGATAAAGCTAGGTTATATAACAGCATTTAGCAAACTTTAAATAGCTGATGTTAATGGAAACTTTTTTTTTTCTCAAAAAATTTTTTATTAATTATATGAATAGCAAGACAATTAAAAGATTATACATAACAAGAAGGCATAAATGAACATATAACAATTCATCTAGTGATAACAACCTTCATGAGATTTTGATAAGTTATTTAGAAATAAAACATACACCATATGTACACTATATACAAGTTAGGCAACCTGAGGGGGAAAAAAAAATATTTAACATTAACTATTTAATATGTTTAGAACCTTTTCTAACACAACCTTTATAATAGCTTTTTTTTTTGGACTTCCACCTAAGTATCTTTGAGCATCAATAAATTTAAAAGCCATTTTCTGGAAAGTAACCCATTTTAATTTAGAACGATCAATCCAATTTTGTATTATATAAAGTTTTAGTAATGAGCAAATAAAAATGATAACATGAATATCAACTTTTGAAAGATGAATCAATGGAATATGTAGAATAGCAAATTCCCACGTCAACGTGGATTTTTGATATCCCATTTTCTGCAGTCTGACTTTCAAAGATGTCCACAATCTGTGAGAAAATGACAATACCATAGAATATGAAGGAGGTCTGCTTGGGGATGAGAACAGCATGAACACGAAGGGGACTTATTTGGGTTAAATTTGTTTAATTTGATTGGGGTAAAGTAGGCATCATTATTAATCATTAATTGTGTGTATGCTAATTTTTTAAAAGGGATAAATTCCTTAGTGTGTCTAATAGCCAGGACTTTCTGAGATTCTGACAATTGGGAATTATAATTCAACCAAACATTAGATAAAAGACAGTTGTGGTCCACCATTAAAGAATTAATTAATTTATATGAGTTTGAGAGCATTTTATCAGATGATGAAAGTATTTTGATAATCGTGTTAAGGTTTTTCAATTGTGAATCTATGGGGACCAGCGATACAAATTTGTTTTTAATTATTGCTCTTAGTTGTGTAAGAATTGGTGAGTAATTCCAGTTTACTTTCAATAACTTACGCCAGTCAGATAAAGGCAAGTCAAGATATTTCAAAACATCTCCTACTTTTAGATTTTTAATTAAAGGATAGTTTGTTAAGTTCAAAAGTTTATTGTCCAATAATATATTTGGGTTTAGATGAATTGGCTGAACATGGTGCGAGATCTTTTCTAGTTTACACATTTTGAGTAAGGTTTGGAAATCTCTAATCTTTTGTTTAAATACTGTAGATAGATTTTTAATAAATAAACTATCCAGAGAGATAAAGGGAATAGCTTCAGGATTTAAATTATTAGAAATGACATAATTATACCATAATTTTATCCATAAAGAGTGATTTGGATAAGAAGTGTTATTGAATTTAGAGATAGTAAGAAGTTTATTGGATGAGACAATCAAATAATAGAGATAAAGATTAGGTAAACCCAAACCTCCCTTGTCCTTCGAAAATGCCAATCTAGAATAGGAAATTCTAACAGATTTAGGGAACCATATGAATTTTGCCAAAGCTTTATTTACAGACTCAAAAAATTTTTGAAATTATCTGATCAGATGATGAGAATTGGTAAAGAAATTTAGGCAGAATATTCATTTTAATAATGGCCACCCTTGAAAGAAATGAAAGGTTTAGATGCTTCCATCTGTCCATATCAGACAATATAGAGTTCCATAATTTATTAATATTATTTTGAAAGGAAGATTTATTATTGTGTTCTAAATTGATTCCTAAATATTTTATATTATAAGTAAACTGAAAATGATCGTCTGGAAACAAAAAAGATTTGTGTGCTAAATGATTTAAGGGAAAAATATGAGTTTTTGTAGAATTTAAAAGATAATTGGAAACCAAAGAAAAATAATCAATAGAATTCATTATTTTTCTGTAATCAGATAATGGAGTTTGAAAGTAGATGACTAAATCATCCGCAAAAGCAGAGAAATGAATATTAGTATTAAGAATTCTAGGGATGTTATGAAAATGATTTTGAGTAATAAACAATAGCAAAGGTTCTAAGTAAATGTTGAAAAGAAAAGGGGACAATGGACAACCCTGTCTTGTTCCTTTGGTGATCTTTATCGGAGCAGAAAATTGACCATTAATGTATAGTCTAGTAAACATATTCTTGTATAAAACTTTTAAAAAATTTATAAAGAATAAGGGAATATTAAAACATAACATAGTTTGAAATAGAAAGTTCCAACATACTCTGTCAAAGGCATTTGATGCATCTATAATCAAAGCATATATAGGGTTTGGATTTTTCTTAATGAGATGAAGTATAGTTTCTAAAGATAGAGTATTATCCCAAGCATGTCTCTGAGACATAAAACCTGATTGATCTAACGAGATAATTGAGGGTAAAATCCGTTTCAATCTGTTAGCCAGAATAGATGACAGAATCTTAATATCCACGTTAATTAAAGAAATGGGTCTATAATTTACTGGGTCAGATTTATCTTTATTATTTTTTAGAATTAGAATGGTTTTGGATGTGTTCCAATGAATATCTGAGATATCATTAACTCTTATATGATTGTAAACTTTAAATAGAAAGGGAAGAATTACCAATTTGAAAGTTTTGAAAAATTCTGGAGTAAAACCATCAGGTCCCGGAGATTTACCCAATTTAAGATTATCTATTGAATCCGAGATTTCTTGTACCGATATAGGGGTAGAAAGTAGTTTTTGCTGATTATCATTAAGTTTAGGGAACTGCAAAGAGTCTAAAAAGAGTTTTGAATAATTATCTTTAACAGAATTAGAAGAACCTGAATATAACTCAGTGTAAAGAGAGGTGAAAAGTTGAATAATCTCTTCATCAGTATTATATAATCTGTTATTATAAGATAAAGATGTAATATTTGGATTTCTGAAGTTAACTTTAATAATTCTCGCTAACAATTTAGATGGAACCTGGGCCCACTCTGAATATGAAGCAAGTAGCTTTTGTTCAGCTAAGGAGAGGTTATGTTGGTGAAGCAGAATTAAATCTTTCCGACAATCAAAAATTTGTTTTTCTAAAGTAGCATCATAGTTCAGACTAAGATGATTTTCCAACGAAGAAATTCTTGATTTTAAGAATTCCTCTTTCTTAAAGTATTGTTTTTTTGAAAAAAGCAGCTTTACTAATAAATAAACATCTTAATCTTGCTTTACATGCAGCCCATTGTATGTCATAAGGAATGTCTGATGATTCAAGACTATTCACCATTTCATTTAGGATTTCTGAAGCTTGTTTGCAAATATCTTCATTTGACAATAAGTTATTATTTAAGGTCCACTTATTAAACATAGTGTTATTTTTGATATTGGGTTTTATGTTCAATTTTAGTGAAATTCTTGAGTGATCCAAAAAGAATCTGGGTTCTGTAGTAAAGTCCACAATATATTTTGAAATATAATCTGAAATTAGAAAGAAGTCTAATCTGGACCACGAATGATAGCACTTAGAATAATAAGTATATATATCATTCTTGTTTATATTTTTAACAGTGCGGAGGGATCTATTAAATTATATTCTGTCATCAAATCATTTATAGCCAGAGTAGATTGAAGATTATAGGTGACAGTGGAGCGGAACGATCAATTACAGGGTTTATAACTGCATTCCAGTCACCACCCACTATAATATGATGATCCTTATAGGATGCAAGAATATTGTAAATTTTTAAAATGAACAAATGTTGTGAATTACATGGGCCATATAGATTTAAAATTAATAAGGGTTTGTCCAAACCAGCAATAGAAGCGGTAAATAAGCACCACCTCCCTTCATCATCAAATTTCTCATCAATAATATTCCCAATTAATTTTTGTTTAATGATTATAGCTACACCTCTGGAGTTAGATGAGTCACCTGAAGCTATAATCTTTTTGATCCATTTTTTTTTAACTCTTTATTCCAATCAATACGTGAAATATGGGTCTCTTGAATAAAACAAATGTTAGCCTGTGATTTAAAGATCATATGAAATAATAGTGACTTTTTCGCTTTATCTTGAATGCCTCTAACATTCCAAGAATCTAAAATTATGTCAACAGGCATATTCTACAAGTATAATCATTATTGATGCTATAAAAGTGAACTCAAGGTGCAAATCCAACACAACATTAAAAAGAAGAAGAAAAAATATAAAAGAAAAAACAGTCTTTAAGTATTCAAGCAAGTCATCAAATAACATTTGTTGAAAAAAAAGAAAAAAGGTTTTTTAAGAACCATGAAATGTATAATAATAACCTTTATCCTAACCCTAGTGCCTACCCACCAATCCCCCTGTGATAAAGGAAGAGCAGAAGAACATGAAAAAAACATTGTAATTATAGATAATAATAACCTCAAGTTAGAATACAAATCACTCAAAGGAAGCCTAACATAACATAAAGTCCGAGTAATACTACTAAAAATATATACAAAATTAACTAATTTCAAGACGTCCACCATGCTTAATCCCTACTTCTAATACTAATCTAAAGCTCCTATCCTTAAATTGAAATTTATAGTGATTAAATGTATTTCCTCAAGTATTTCAAGAGAAAGAGAAACAAGTAAATAATAAATAAATCACACTCTGCTTAACTAGAACACTCTATCATAAGAAGTAATACAATTAAAACTGAAAGATATGTAAGATAACATATATAAGTATAACAAAACCAACTGGTAACATTATAATATAAGTAAATAAGCATAGCATTACTGAACTAAAGATAATAGTCATGCACTATCTACTGAACCTTCTTTAGTACTTTAGTGATAATTTCATTAATCAACATGACCATTAGTATGATAAAATCACTAATACCTGTAGAATGAGTATTTAGTTATAGTTCAAATAAAGCAAAAAACAACTACCAAGCAACCATATCTCAAAATGAAAAACAATTCAGTCTGGAGATGCATCTATTAACTAGATAATAATAGTACAGGAACTATTCAAAATGAAATATTATAAGCTGTAAGGTTTTAACACTAGTTAATATACATGAATAAAGTATAATTATATTATTAAATAGTAACTTAAACAGCATCATATATATTGGACTGAATGTGCAACAATGTGCATACATATAATTTTAAATCTACTTTTTGAATATTTTACTAATGACTCTGTTAGGTTATGTAGCCATACTATTCTTCTAAGCTATAGATGTAACATAGCAAAACAGCATGAAAAGACACGGCTTTTAAAGTAAACATTTTGAACATCTAATTAAAACAGAAACAAGCAAGCTAAATGCAGTAAATCTAAGGGCTTAAATATATACATGTAGATTCAGCTAATCATATTAAAGATAGTTATTTCAAACCTTTCAAATAAGTAAAGGCTTTCTTAAACATAAACTACTAATCATAAATATCACATCCAGCCTCTGAGAAGAGAGAGAGCAGAGAATAGAAAGAACATGAAACTTTAATATGAACAGGTATACTTTGTAACATTTGTCAAATTAAACACTTCAGTATAATATAAAATATTGTATGAAAAAATATTCTGAATAGGAAAATATGTTCATTTCTTTACACATCCTTTAGAATTTTAATATATAAAACTAACCTGTTCATTTGTTTCCAGAAACATTTTCACTCTGCTTTATGAAAGTAGCAGCTTGCTTTGAAGTCATGCAGACACACTAAAAGTCACTGAATATATTATGTGACATGAATCTGTTTAAATTTAAAAGCAACCTTCATTTATGAAGAGAAAACACTTTAAATAATAGCCAGATCTATTAAAAAGTTAGTGCTATTGAATACTTGTTGAAAACAAGCAGACTTGTGTATTTGAAACTGTCCTTCTTTCCTCACAAATGATGACATCACCATCCATCTCAGAGAGACTGTAGTGTGCATGTTCATGCAGAGCATCAGCTGGAACTCTGAGGAGAAGATTTTCTTGCTAGAATGTTGAGATGGAATGTTTTTCCCTCCAAAAATCATTTAGCTTACACAGAAGGCTGTAACTCCAAAGCTTGTAGTAAAATTAACATATTATCTAATTACACAGCAAGCATATGTGAGAGAAAGAGAAAAAAGTAAATACAGGAATTTAAATGCTTCTATTAATCCACACAAATCTAACAAGCATATATCCTGTCACTGCACACTGTCACACCAAATCCATCATGTGTAAATTACATGACAAGTTCTTAAGGTAATATAATTATGTCACACCAGAATTACAAATCATGTAACACAAATACTGTCAGATTAAAGAAAAGAAAAGATCAAACCTTATTGTAGTTCTTTAACAGTAGAATATTAAGATACAGTGTCAAGAAGCTTTTTAAATGTTTTAAGAAAAATGTCTTTTGCATCTTTAGGATCTGAACATACAAATCTTTTGTCATTAGCTGTGAAAGACAAAGTATTAGGATATGCCATTCGAAATCTAATCCCTCTTTTTATCAAGTCAGCACAATAGGGGGCTAATTTTTGTCTATTTAATTTGATCTGTGCAGGAAGATCTTGGGAAAATGATAGTTTGTGAGACTTCCATATGAATTGTTTCTTTGTTTTAGCAGTTTCTAGGATCTGGAAAGTGTCTTGAAAGTATAGTAACTTAGTATAAATTAACCTTGGTGTGGAAGAATCTTGCTTTGTACGCAGTGCTCTGTGTGCTCTCTCTGCAATTATAGATTTTGAAGAAGCTTCACAATTTAACAGTGTTTCAAAGATATTTTTAGTAACAGATAACAAGTTTTTATTGTCATAAGATTCAGGTAAACCATGAATAATGATGTTATTTCTTCGACTCCTGGCTTCCAGATCCAATATTTTAGCTTGTAAATCTGAAACAGTTTTATCTCTAGATTTAAAGTCACTTTCCAATAAGTCTGTTTTAACCTCCAAAGCTAAGATTTTATTTTCAATAGTAACAATACTATTGTTTATTTGCTTTAAAGATTTACTAAAGTCTGCAAACTGTTCTGAAAAGTTTTGTATAGCACTTTGGATTGGTTTTAATGCTATTTTTAGTTCTTCTAAAAGGAAATTTGAGCCATTTAAATCTTTATTACTTACATTAAAAGTTTCTGTAGGTTGTCTAGATGATTTCAGTCTTTTGAACCTGAATCTTTTCAGGAGAGAGCATTGAAGTATATTTGGCCTTTGTAAGCTGAGTCTCCATGGAGTCAGATTTTGTAGCCATGCCCAGAAATGGAATGCAGTTAACAGGATACCAGGAACCAGGAACAGACTGGAGCAGTAGGAGTCCCAGCAGCAGAGAGACCAAGAATGTTCTGAGGTAAAATAAATCCCAGGATAATAATTCCAGAAGAAAAAATAATCCAAATGCGTAGAAAAAGATTTATAAAATCTTTTAGTATAAAAATTTGAGGAAAAAGGTTGATGTAAAGTTGTAAAAAAAAACAAAAGTTAAATAGCTGTGAGGAGCTCAGAGAGTAAGGACTAGACTAGTCGGCGGACATCTTGGAATTATGTTAATGGAAACTTACGGATTACGGATATGTCCGTAGTAATTTGCCATATAACCAAGTTCTTTGTAGCCATGCACAAAATATACTTTAATAAGTGGAATATGCTTCCCTGAATAAATGCTATGGGTAGATTAAAGCAAGATAACAGTTTCAGATATGTGTTCCCCTCTCTAGATTTGAACACAGCATTCCAAAACATAGGCATGTTGGCCTATTTTCTTACAGGCTGAACTAACAGCCAGCACATGTTGTTTACAAAAAAAAACAGGTACTGCTCTACAAACCCTGTTGTCAGAAAGCTGATGTTATCAGAGCATTACAGCTTATGGGCATATTTGTAGGACATTGACAACTATACATGTACAACCACAGCATTAATGTTAAATTTTGGAATATGCTTCTCCAAAGAAATGCTTTGGGTGAATTAACCAAAATATCAACTTGGTCAACTTCTTTGAGTCAGTCACCAGAGCTGTGGATGAAGGCAAGGTGGTTTATACAGCCTACCTTGATCTGGCCAAGGCTTCTGATGCCATTCCCCACTCAGGAATCATAGAAAAACTCACTAAGCTTGGCATCAACCCCTATATCACTAGGTGGGTTACAAACTGGCTCACAGATAGAACCCACAGTTTAAAAGTAGCTGACTCCAAGTCAGACTGACGATTAGTCACGAGTGGAGTTCCACAGGTTCGGTCCTGGATACTCTCCTGTTTGGTATCTATTTCTCTGAAGTCTAGGCCAACACGAAGGGATTCTGGCTGACAAAGTTTACAGACGATTGCAAGTTGGGAGCTATTATTAACTCCCCAAGTGATGTTGACATTCTACAGAATGGACTCACTGTGAACAATGACTGGTGTCAGAACCATGGCCTTAAGCTCAATGCCAAAAAAATGTGTTGTCATCCCCTTTGGGAAAAACCCGGTTCCCATGAATTACCACATTGATGGTAGTCTAGTGAACACAGAAGATGTTATAAGAGATCTGGAAACACAGGTTGACAGCAACCTCTCTTTTGATCACCACATTGCCACTGTGGTCAGAAAGTCCTTCTATGTGGCAGATCTCATTACTAAGGGTTTTGCATCCAGAAAGAAAGAGGTCATTGTCTCCCTCTACTCTTCCCTCATTAAGCGAATCATCAAGTACAAAGCCCCATTTGGCATGTACCTCACTAGATGCCTGCAACAACTGGAGAGGCCACAAAAGTACCTCACAAAGAGGATCCTAGGCCTTAAACGCCAACTATTCTCTGTCTCATATCACATACTTAGAGGCGATCTCTGCTTGACTTACAAAGCCATGTCTGACCCTGCTCTGTTAGAAATGTTACATCTAAAGAAATCCCAATCCCTCCTCACCACACACTCCAGAGACCTCAACCTCATTACCACAATTAACAGAACATGCTGGAGGGACAGGTTCATAACTCAGAGTCTGCCCATGCTATGTGACAGACTTCCCATACATGTCAAGCAGAGCATCTCATTGACCCTCTTCAAGAGAAATCTTGATGAGTGGATGGGAAAAAGAAAATTTACCCCGGGGATAACACCAATGGCTCTACTCGACAGAGGGACTGGGAACTAATGTCGGGTGGCACTATGCCAGGGTAATCCTATGGCTAGGCTTGTAAAGGCCCCAGGGCTATTAGCCTAGTACACAACTATGACCTATGAACCTATGAACAGTTACAGATATATGTTTGCTCTCTGTGGAATGGAACCCACAATATGGTAAAATTAGTTACCTTACAGGTCAAGCTAACAGTCAGTAGGAGTTTCATTATAGAAAGTAGGTACTGCATATGTTTATTAGAATTCTTGCAGAGAACAGATGAATATGGAAACTGCAAAAAGGTATTGGACATTTTGTTGTAAAGAAATAACAGCTATCAACACATAACTGAAAACATATGTGTAAGCAATCAGACAGGCATTCCTTTTTAGCTTAAATAAATGTGTCTTGTGTACTTTCTTAGGAGGAATGAATTAATTAAGTTACGTATGTGTTTTTATTCCAGCATATAATGGTGCAGTAAGCGATACTGGAGTACTATACCAGAAAACTAAGACGTGCATAGTCATTAATGGCCTAGGCGCTATAGACGTTAGTGAGCATGAGTACAATGGCTATGTGAAATGATGCCGTTAGATGTTGTAAAACATATATACATCTACAAAGGTCATAATTATGAATATTATACACATTACCAAATAAATTGACAACATGGGAATCAAACCCACAATTACCAGGACAGTGTTTACCACATCTACTTAATTATCCCTATGAGCTAGTTGTTGCAACTACTAAATGGTTATGAAAACATCTGATATATATGGGATAGAGAAATATTTGAAACAAATGTAGGAATGCTCCAATACGCATAGAATATTGACAATTACTGTACAGATCTAGAGGCTGCATCCACATTTCAGTGACCCTCCTTCAAAGCTCCTCCATGTCCCTCAGATGCAGGTCATCATAGTGATTGCACATCTGCACTCCATTGTGGTAGATCCCTGCCCTCCTTCAGTGCTCCCTCATGATCTGGTTCCATATGTCTATCACAGTGAAGTTTCTGGGTCTGGCTGATTTCCTCTGCTCCAATCTGGTGTACACAGTCAACATCTGGGTCATCTCCTCATCAGTCCAGTTGGGCACACGGACACATCTTAGCCTCCTCAATGTAGCCATCATGGTCCTCAAGATGAGGAAGTCTGGAGAATAAAGACTTGTTTGGCATTTACTTCTCTGAAGCACAGGCCAACACTAAGGGACTCTGGCTAACAAAGTTTTCAGATGACTGCAAACTGGGAGCCATTATTGAATCCCCAAATGATGTGGATATTCTACAAAAGGGCCTTACAGAAACAGATGCCTGGTGCCAGAGCCACGGGCTCATGCTTAATGCCAAGAAATGTAGTTATCCCATTTGGAAAACAACATGTACCCATGAATTACCACATAGGTGGCAGTACACTAAACATCGAAAGTGTGATGAGAGACTTAGGGACACAGGTGGGCAGTGGTCTCACTTTCGATAACCACATCGCCACAACAGTCAGGAAATCCTTCTATGTGGCACACTTCATCACTAAGGGCTTTTCACCCAGAAAAAAGGAGGTCATTGTCCCACTGTACTCATCCCTCATTAGACCCATTATAGTGTATAATGAACCGTTTGGTATGTACCCCACAAGACATCTGCAACAGCTGGAAAAGCCGCAGAAATACCTCACTAAAAGAATCACAGGCCTAAAGCAGATGCCATATGCTGACCGTCTAAAAAAACTCCAGCTATACTCTGTGGCATATCGTCTAGTCAGAGGCGATCATTGCTTAACATGCAGGGCCATGTCAAACCCTGAGCTGTTGAACATGCTCCACTTAAAGAAATCCCAATCCCTCAGAGCCACATGCTCCAGGGATCTAAACCTTGTCATCACAATGAACAAAACATGCTGGAAGGATAGGTTCCTGACGCAGAGACTCCCCATACTCTGGAATTGGCTGCCCATACATGTCAAGCAGAGAGCCTCCTTGGCCCTCTTCAAAAGGAACCTTTATGATTGTATGGGAGATAGGAAATTCACCCCGGGGATCATGTCAGTCGCCCTGCTAGACAGGAGTCCAGAGAAATAAATATTGTGAGAAGAAATATCCAGGGAATTGTTATGGCTAGGCTTGTATAGGCCCTAGGGCCAATAGCCTAGTACCACCCTATGATCCTATTAACAAAGAGAAATGCTCATTGAGGTACCACTCAGTTCGCAGTTAGCAATGGTCTGATCAGTAAATGCATCAAAATCAATATTTGAAAGTGACACTGATGTCATGTTATCAGATCATTGGAAGATAACAGCCATGTGCCACACTTGGTACCATTTATCGATACCTAATGTATGTTCACGCAGTGCACCTGGATGTTACGTCGCATTAAGCCAAATTACGTGGAGGTGCATGAATGGGATTTTAAAAAACCTGAATTTTAATGAACCTCATTAATTATGAATGACGCAGAATGGTATTTAAAGGTGAGTACATATCAGGTGCACTTTGATTCTGTGATTTGGAGTGAGAGGTACATTGACAATTGGTAGCACGTCTGTTCTGGTGATTAGCAAATTTCTTCAAGTCAGTCATTTCCAAAGGTACCTGTTTAAGTTAATTGTTTCTCAAAATGTTATCTTTAACAGAAGTTGTTATAAGTTACTGGAGTGATGTTGCTTTGAACTTTATGCATAGAGATGTTCTAAATAAGTGATTTCAGTCCCATATGCTGTTGCATAGACATATTTGTATTGCAAATGTTAGAAGTATATGAAGGTTGATTTAGGGACCATCCACAATTCTTACTGGTAATTACTTGCACTCTCTACAGAAACTTATGGGTTCTGACACTATCTGTATCTAGTATGTGATGTTGATATTACAGGTATTTTTTAATTCATATTTCCTAACAAAACTGTTAAAAACATGTGCTGTTGGTATTATGGATATTTCTTCAATGATGCTTCTTAACAAAGGTGTTATCACTACTGGCTCAATATACTAAGGATCCATACTGTCTGTGGCCTGCCTATGGATCCTGAGGTATTCCAATGCTTTCTGTAAGTTGTTCAATTGTTGCTTACTGTAGTATTTTAGTATGAAACATAAGCAAACTGCTGTGATTTGATGTTGTTGTCTTTGGGCATTCAAAATATAAGTAGTGTCAGGGGTTCTAATCCCACTCATAAATTATAAAGATATTACAAGTAATGTTAATTTTACAAATGTTGTGTATGAAGGCATTGTTACATTTTACAGGTCACTTTAGTATTTATCACAAAGAGTGTTATACAGACCTTGCATTGCACAGGAGTGAATACTGTTTAGGCTGACATATGGTGTTCACAGAATCAAATGCATAAATGAGCTCACACAGCAATATTATCACGTGCATATCACTGTCTTTCAAATGTCCAGCTGTCCTAGGGGTCAACCTTATCCCTCCAAGAAAAGTACATCATAATTGATGCTCTCTGGCAACATGGCCGGAGACTCCTAGGATTTTCAGGTGATATGGTTTGGAGAAATTAAATCTGGACTCACCCCACCAACATGATCAATGCAGTTGGAGGTCATAACCAGTCTCATGATTCCTGTAGTTGATGCTGTCTGGACATGATCCTTTCTGCAGCCAAAAGATTTAGACATTATGAAAGATCGAGGTATGCCACAGGTGGTGGAACACCACTGACCCCCCAGTAACATCACAATATTTCTGGCCCACTGCATACAGCATGAGGGGAGAGATGCATCCCTGGTGGTGGGACTAAAGTTGGAGTTCCAGGCCAAACATGTATGTCTTTCTTTCCATTACATGGTTGTGTATTGAGACAATTACTGCATATTGCTGTAACATGCATATTCATGAATTGTTATTTTTGATTTACAGCAGCAGAGTTGAGCCATGCACACACATCCACACAGGGTGAGGATGATGAACATAAATCTAATGACATGTATGGATACAACTGAAATACAGACAGAGCAGTTCAAACGACATTTGTAATGCTGTTTGCATTAATATTCACAAGTCTGTGTACTTCAGGACTAAACTAGGAATCAGCAGGTTAGTGTCTCCATACTGTTACTGTAACCATTACATTGTTATTGCCTCAGCCTCATTTCATGGCACTGCTGTTTGCTGGCATATTGTTATTTACTTAACATTGTACACTGCAGGTACATCCAGTGGAGCCCTAGGCCATGCAGGTTCGAGTGCAGATAGACCAGGTATGTTATAGAAAATTTTTTTAGCATGCATCAGTATGTAGCACACATGTGATACATGACATTTATGCCATTATTTGTCAACACAGGCCCATCTGGAGTGCAGTTGTACATCCATCACGTGAGTATTTGCTGCCCATGTTACTGTGTTGTATATATAATAATGTCAGTATTCTTTTTGCCAAATACATGACTGTGTTGCCTTTCTCTTTCTTTCCCTCTGCAAGATGCACAGTACAACCCACAACCTCTCCACAGCAGGAGTCTGCCAGTGGTGTGCTATTATCTGTGTTTCATACCTATCATTGCTCTTAATCCTATAGTTACCATTAGTACTGTGTCTATCTTCCCATTCTTAGGCCAGTCTGTATCAACGTTATTGAGTGCACATATGAGTGGTATGTGTATGTCACACCTTCTATATGTTTTAACTGTGTTTACCTGGTTAATGGTGTCAATGATGTGATCACTAACGCTGTTTATCCCCTATAATAGTTGAAGTTCATCCCTCTTTAACTGCACCATCTTCCCATGAGGTGCTGTCAGGTGTGTGTTTTTTGTATTCCTCATATATGTCATGCATGTTGGCCTTCTAACCAAATTATATACTTCATATATGAAGTTTCTGTGAAACATGCAGAGTAGACCTCATGTAAAGTCATTAGTATTTGTAACACTGAAGTGAGGTATATATCTCATATGTCTTTGATAATAGCCAGCATGTGTTGTAAGCACATTGTCCTGATCTGTGTCGTTGTATCTTATAGCACGTCAGCTATCTGTATCATCCAGCAGCCCATCTAGTGATCATGATGTGGTTTAAGATGTGTCATAGCATGGTAGGACACATAGGACCTTGAGGTGTCTGGAGAGTCCATTCATGAAGTTGACAGTGATGTTGCTGCAACTGTAGCCTCAGATGTGGAGGTCAGCTTATCTAGCCATTCAGAGGATGCTGGCAAAGTGGATGTTGAACAGGGTGAGGCTGTTGACCAACAGACCCCAGTAGAGACCACTGCTGATGGCAGTTCCACACAACAACCAGAAACAGGACATCACAGTAAACACAGGTGAGCAGATGTGCATGGTCAGGTGTCAGAGGGTGTCTGCCTCCTGCTGCAGACAAATGAATGGTCACAGCAATGGCATTGATCAGACATATGTGCATTTGCCCATGTCACAGATTGTGTGGCACACAAACTACATGTCATGCATAAGGGACAGTTTCACAGACATGGTGAGATTATGACTGCATTACATATATACATTCAAATATTTCAAGCACTGGCATTAATGCCCTTCTAGCCTGCCAATATACCAAAATACTTGTTCCCATAATAAGAGTCCAGGCTGTTCTTAAAAATATCAAAACTAGTGCTTGCTTTAATGTAATTTGGTAGTCTGATCCATGCATCAGCTGCTCTCTCTTACAACCAGTTAGCACACTTCTCATTCCTACAGAATGTTCTACACAGGTTGTCTGATGATTCTCTAGTACTTTTTTGATAACCTATATATATATATATATATATATATATATATATATATATATATATATATATATACACACACACATACACACAATAAGTTAGTTTATACATATAGTATGATATTATTGTTTCTTTGGTGGTGTTTTATAATATTTCATAATTGCAATATTTATATGTGCTTTTTAGCAATGTTTAAATTTATTTCGTAGCTTTAAGCCTAATTATAATATACAATTGTTAGATTGGCTTCAGAAGGTTTTGTTAATTAATTATTAACTAATTGAGTGTCTTATAAAAGGCATGGAATGTTGGGTATTTTTTTGTCTGAAGAAGTTCATTGTATAGTGTGGCTGAACGAAAGCACTTACAATAAAGAACTGGGATTTTTTTAGCACTCCTTTGCTGTCCTTTTTGAAGCATTTCATTACATTTGAAGTAAGGGCCAGCAACCTGTAATCATTTAGGTAGGTGGGGTTGGCTTTTTTGGGCAGAGGGATTATGTTGGTAACTTTGAAGCATGCTAGTACTTTTTCCTGGACAAGCAAGGTATTGAAGATGTCTGTCAGGACTATGCTGAGTTGGTCTGCACAACCTTTCAGTACTTTCCCCAGAGTGGTATCAGGGCCAGCAGCCTTCCTGGCTACACTTTTCTCAGTTGGTTCCTTACATCCACAGCACTTAAGTTGAGTACTGCCTCCCTTTGGTCATTGAGAAGCTTTATAGCCTCCAGGTTGTTTTTCTCTTCAAACCTGCCATAAAATGTGTTTAGACTGTCCAAATATTCAGTGCTATCATTGCAATGAACTGACTTGGTCTTGTAGTCGGTTGGTTTTTGAACACCATGCCACAGGCTTCTTGAGTCTTTCGCATCCTCAAAGCACCCCTGTATCCTCTTTCCATACTCCCTCTTGGCCTCCTTGATACCCTTTATTAGATTAGCCCTTGCCATACTTATAACCTTCTTATCATTTGCCCTGAAAGCAGTGTTTCTTGCCCTCAGCAACTTGTACACCTTGCTGTTAAGCCATGTTTTTTTTGATTGGCTCTTACTTTAATATTTTTGATGTTCATTACATCCTCCACGCATTTGGATATATAAGCCATAGTTGTCTCAGTATATTCATCTGTGTTCACCAGATTGTTCACTGTGGCTGTCTCCCTGAAGACATCCCAGTTTGTGGTTTCAAAGCGTCCCTGAGACTTTCCATGGTTCCTTCATGCCAGACCCTAATTTGTTTCACAGTGGGCTTATCTCTGATCAAGAGAGGTTTGTAAACTGGTGCAAGTTTTATGAAGATGTGATCAGAGACACCCAGGTTGGATGTTGTACAGCTCTGTATGCCCCTTTTATGTTAGTGTAAGCCTTGTCCAGATTATTTGCTCCCCTTGTGGGAAAATTCACAATTTGGTAGTAATTGGGTAGCACCTTCCTGAGATCTGCTTTGTTGAAGTCACAAACTATCATAAATGCACAGTCAGAATTCTTGCATTGCAGCTCACATATAGTATCATGCAGTATATTCAGTGCTTCAGTGATGTTAGCACTTGGTGGTATATATATAGCTGTTACATAGACACCATTTAGTTCTCTGGGCCATACAAATGTCTGAATTTCAGTATCAGAAATTCCACATTTACAGAGCAATCTTCATTCACAATGTTACAATTTTTGCATCAGCTATCATTCACAAAAATGCACACTCCACCTCCCTTAGGTTCCTGTCAGCTCTGAACAAAGTGAAACCATCAAGGCTTACAGTACTGTCACTAATCCTGTTATTTAATCAAGTCTCTATAAAGATTAATAGACAGAATTTCTTACCTTGTTTGTGGTGGTGAACTCTAGCCTGTGAAAGTCCATCTTGTTGTCTAATGAGCATACATTTACTAACAGAACTGAGGGAAGTGCAGGCCTGTGAGGGTTTTTTGAAATCTAGCAGCAATTCCAGCTCTGCAGCCTCATTTCCTGGTTCTGTTACATCTCTTCCTTTTGGATCTCATCCTGATTGTTCCACAACCTTTCATTCCCTGATTTAGGTATTTTGAAGCTTGTTTGGTTAGGATGTTGAGTTCCAGCAGCAGTTCTGTGCATGTTATAGGCCCCACATGCTCTGTAGTAAGCAGAGAATCCAGCCAGAAAGATGGCCCAATTGAATACTTGATTTCCAGACGTTTCTTTCTGCTGTAAGTTACTGTAACATCATTTAAATGATTGGAAAATGATTTTCTTGTTGTTTTGCCAGAAAAATAAAACAGATTAAGCAATCCTGTATCATGAGCTAACACAGCCGCAGCCTCCCTAGACACCGCCATTTTTTTTCCCTGTTCTGAATATTTAAGTACTCTAGCTGCCTTCAGAGTGCCTCCTGAAATCATGACTGCAGCAGGTGTACTGAAGTCTTCCTTAGGCATGCTGCCCTGCCTAGAAATACCTTCTGCAAATGTTACAGAATCTGGCCCTGTGAGCTACAAGGGGCAGGGCACCTATGAGATGCAACAGTAGGAAGGTGCTATGAAACTGTTTTTGAAATTTCACATTCTTGCTTTCTTTCTACAGCATCTTTAATGGTGTTGCTAATGAAATATTGTGTTTTATCACATTTTATGCATAATATTGACATTTTTCTTGCTTTGTGTTCTATGTCTTTCAACATAGTGTTGATTTTTTTTTTGCTCCATCATATTTTATGGGTAGAATTATAAGGCCACTGAGACTATCTGGAAGCATGATTGACCTTAGAAAAGATTTGAGCAATTTTAATTTTAAAAAAAAAGCTTATTTCTTGTAATGTCACAGTAACTAGCTCTGCAAAAATAAGCAAGAACAATTAAAAATTAGGAAACCTATCAGGTCTATCATTCAAAACATGGATATTCAAAGGATTTCCAAGATAGAGAGGATTGGTTATAGTGCTTCTACGTAACAATGAACTCTTTCTAAATGCTGTTAAGCCTGTATGTGAAGTCAGTCTTTGAGTCTAATATTGCAATATGTTTGACCTTAAATAAGACTTGAGGAAATTTAATTGATAAAATCTCCTTTCCTTGGATACCACTTGAGCCGTATTGTCAAAACTACCATTTTAGCAATAAAAACTCAGAATTGCAGTAGCTTTGTCTCCCTCAAAGCAAGGAATTCAAATTCCAGAATTTTCAAAGGCTAATTAGGTATGTGAGCTGGTCAGCAAATTCTTTTCAGCCAAGAGCTGGGGCTAAAGGGCAACACTTTTAGAAATAGTGCACCTAGTGTTTACCTCATAGACACATGGTACAGTGATACATTCTAAATCAGAATATACTGCCAAATCAGAACTAGAGTATTCTGTACTTTACTGTACTGACAGCAGCGGTACATTCTGAATCAGAATATACTGTGAAATCAGAGCAAGAGTATTCTGTACTGTACTGTACTGGCGTCAGTGGTGTATTCTGAATCAGAACATACTGCCAAATTAGAACTGGACTGTTCTGTACTGTACAGTATTAATGTCAGAGGTACATTCTGAATCAGAATATACTGCCAAATCAGAACAAGTGTATTATGTACTGTTGTGTACTTTAGGTTCATAGGTTCATAATAAGGTACTAGGTTAATGGCCTTAGAGCCGTTACAAGCCTAGCCATATTTATCCTGATTTGCCCCAATTGTCGGTGGTTAGGTGAGTGAAGTTCATAGATGTAAGGGTCTATGGTATTTAATAGCAAATTTCTGTGTCTACTAATGTCAGTGGTACATTCTGAATCAGAATATACCACCAAATCAGAACAAAGAGTATTTTGTACTGCACTGTACTGCATTGATGTTGGTGGTATATTCTGCTTAATCAGAACAAGAATATTTTATTCTGTTCTGTACCGATGTTAATAATACATTCTGAATCAGAATATACTGCCAAATCAGAACAAGAGTATTCTGTTCTGTACTGTGCTGTGCTGTACTGATGTCAGATGTACATTCTGAATCAGAATATACCGCAAATAAGAACAAGAGTATTCTATACTGCCAGACTTGATAGAAATTATGTTTCATAGGAATATGTCAATTTAATTTAGAACTTTGATACACATCCAATAACTATTTCAGATCATGTGCCAATAATTAATAAGATAAAAATGCAGGATAATGAAGTAAAGATGAGACAATGGAACTTCCACACCTACCTGTTAAAAAGGCAGAAGTTTAATGAATGGGTAGTGGAAATTATCTGGTAGTTATTAGGGAAGATAGAAAGTACTCCAAAAGTTAAAGCTAGTGAGTGGGATAAAATGAAAGTGGAGTTTAAATCTATGGTAGAAAAAAAAAAAGAAAAAGAGATCTGGTTAAGAAGTAATAAGAATTATTTAGAGGAGCTGACAAAGGTTGAAGTATTACAAAATCAGGGGAGTCTCACAGAACAAGACAAGCACAATCACAAAGTGCTAAAGAGAAAATAGGGGAGTATCTGTATAGTATGTGTGAGTTTAGAAAGATTGCTGTTAAGCTACTGTTTTTTGATAACTCCAGAGCTTAAAAATGTTTGGCACAACAACTTAGGTAACTTATAGAGCCTATAACAAGAATAACTAGAGATCCTGTAGAGGTATTAGAGACATTTTGTAAATTTTATGAAAACTAGTCTAAAGCAAAGAAGTGGGGAAATCAAGAAAAAGCACAAATGGAAATATTTATGGAATACTCAAATATGCCATGGTTAGAGGTAGATGAGGCTCAACAGCTAACAGTTAAGAGAGGAGGAGATGAGATAAAAATGATAATGTATAACCAATCTATAGGAAAGTCTCCAGGAATTGATGGTATTCCTGTGGAAGTTTGGAAGTTTGGATGGAAAAAAGTGATAAAAATCTGGAATGTTTTGTTTAACAGTATTTTAAAAGGAGGAGAGGCACCATCTTGGAAAAAAGCTGTGGTGGCTGTAATACCTAAAGTTGGTAAAGACCCATCTGTTCTATCTTTATGTAGGCCAATCTCAATTCTAAACCATGATTATAAAGTGTTTATGTCTATAACAGTTAAAAGAATGGCAAAGGTGATGACAAAATTGATATATATGGACAAGTGTGGTTTTGAGGAGAGGAGACAAACTTTTAACAAAATTTATAGAGCAATGATAAGCCAGAGGGAAGCAAAATATAAGAAAATGCAACTGTTATCAGTAGGTCTTGATGTAGAGGAAACATTCAACAGCATACCTCTCAACCATACAGAGTTTAGCAGATTTTTGCCTCATATTTTTGGCGTGTTTTTCATAAAATTGTGTTTTTTTGTGTGGAAAATTCTTGGCAAGTCATTGCAGACTGAAGACAGAAAATAATGACAGACATTTCAGTTTCAGATTTCATAACCTTCAGAAATTTCATGCTAAAGCAAAAACCTGTTATTCTATCACTTTCTAAGTTTGTAAGAACAATATTTAAAAATTGTTCCTATTTTGGGCCTTTGTCCCCCCACTATTTATGGCTTTTTTCAAATGTCTTGCTCTAAGAAGTTGAGAGGTATGCTGAACAGTGTAAGTTGAGATTGTATGAGTAGGGCAATGGAAGCATGTGTATTTCCTGATACAATGATAAGGTTAATTAGAAGGATATATAAGGGATTGGATGCAAAAATCAAAGTGGGAAGGCCCTTTTCTGATAAGTTGTGTGAACCAGGCAGGGGTGTCCTCTTTTCCCTTTGTTCTGTACATTATATTTAGAACCACTGGCAAAGAAAATAAGGGACTCAGAAATTCAAGGAAATAATTGGTACTGAGTTCAAGAAAGATTGGCATTATCTGCAGATGATATTATTTTGTACCTGATGGAACCAGAAAAGAACATCTCAGTGTTGTGGAATATGCTGAGACAGTTCCAGGTGTTTTCAGGATACAAAATTAATGAAGATAAAACAAAGGCTATAGCTATAAACTATGTACCAACACATGAATTAGTCCAGCAATACCAATATTTACGTGGACATGATAGAAGGAAGTTTTAGGAGTATGGACTAAAAGGATTTGATTATGGCAGCTAAGGATATTTGGGAAGATGCTAAATAAAATATAATACAAAAACTGAGAAACTGGAAGTTGTTGCCTATGGATATGGATAGCAAGATACAAGCCATACAAATGTTTTTAGTCCCTTTAGTTTTATACACAGGTCGGGCATATTTTATCAACCAGAGGAAAAATTGTGGAGAGTAATTAATAAAAAGTTCAAGGATTTTATTTGTGAGGGGAAGACGGCAATAGTCAAGAGGAACAAGTTGATCCTCCAAGAGGACAAGGAGGTTTAGGATTACCTAATGTGAAGATAGGTGAAGGCTGTCAGCCTAGCTAGATAGAATTTCTGTCATTTGTAAATATTAATGTAAGCCACAGGCTTGTTCTCTTAAATGTGAAAAGACTGTATTGGATGTTGAACTGAAAAAAATGTAACAACAGTGCACTCTGCTGTAAGAAAGCTGATAAGTCAAGCATTGTGAAATTCTTTGATCAAAAACTCGGAGTTGAGATGTCTAGAGGGAGGCATTCTGCTTATTGTTTTGAGGTCAGAGTTAATGGCTAGAATTTACATGTAGAATTTCTTTTATTACTCTGGCTTCCTGACCAGCTGCAAGATCAAAAGTGCTATTGACCTCTGAGTTTCCGTTAGCCTGGGAACCAGAAAAAATTATGTAATCTGAAATGAATCAGTGGTACTGTGTTATCCATTTAAGGACAGAAAGAATTAGGGCATTTTAGCATTTGTCTTCAGAACACCCAACCCACCAGCACTCTGCCTGTGTTCTATATGTAAGTTTTATTTTAGAACTGTGTTTTCTCTTAGATATAGCTAGGAACTAGGAAGATTAGATTAGTCATTTTCTATATTGATGTCAGAACTTTTCTACTGTATTATTTTAAGTATTTCTCTGTGATCTCTGAACTCTTGACTAGCACTGTATAGTAAGAAGTATTGTCTTGTGTTTTTATTATTTATTATTAAATATTTTTAAACCTTTCAACTGTGGCTGTTTTGTGTAGAGATAATTTAAGCTCTAAGAGTACATTGTATGTATTTAGTGATACTGGCCAAGCCACTCCAATAAGCCTTGACTGTTCAGTTGCACTTACCATTTGGATAATAATATTGCACATATTTTTATAAGGGCCTTTTTAGCAGCTGATAAATATTAGTGGGTGGTGGCAAGTGGTACTATCGTATAGTCTGGGTAAAGGGGGCGCAGCTGGAGAACCTGTGCCAGCCTTCCCCAGGAGTGTTTGTGTGGTTATATATAACTCTTATCTCAAAGTGTGTGTGTGTCAGCTACTTGGGCAGGGACACAAAGCACTGGTTGGACAGAGAGGGTGCTGGAGGATTTATCTTCCCCACTAGGCTGAGATCTGGACCCTGTAGCTGTGCCAGTGGGAAGTCTTATTGGGGACCTAGAGAGAAAGGGAGAAACCAGCCCCAGACTGACTGTGATCTCTGTGTGCTCTTAAGGGAAATTGTGCTTTACTGTGTGTGTATTTATTATCCTTTCCCTATATGGACACCCCTCACTGGTGTTAATGGTGGGAATTGAAGCGCCTTGATTGCTGGGACAGTGCACGGGCATCACACCTGATTTGAAGGGATATTTCTGAGCTACACAGTTAAGACTCTTATATGTAACACAAGCAGAAAACTACAATTCAAAGTGGAAGGAGATGATGATGAAGTTAAGTGTGTGTGTGTGTGTGTGTGTGTGTGTGGGGGGGTAATTCAGAAAATAAAAGAATGAGATTTTGGATGCAGATCCTTAAGGAGAATAACAACAGTCTCACAGAATATTATATTCACAAAGTAACAGAAAGTATACTAAGATCTAAGCCAACATGGGAATGGAGAAAGGAGATTCTGCTGATAGGGATGACTGCAATTAGGGATACACAGAATAGACAAAAGGGAGGCTGAAATTTACTGGAGGAAGTTAGCAAAGGAACCAAGGTATTGGGAGAAATAATTAGAGAAGGAAAGGTAATAGAATGGGAAGTGGTCATGTAAAATATCGATGAGGTCAGAATCTCTCTTCATTTGTGCAGCAAATGAGGTATGCATGCACTTAACATATGTACATAGACTTACGTCCTCCCCACAATACAACTGAATTTAACCACAAATGTACACAATTGCAACTCCTAAAGATGGTGAAAGTGATAGCAAAAAAGAGAACAACTTGGCATATATGTTCCCCCTCCCCTTAAACACCAACCAATCCTTAATTTTCATTACACAAACAAACGTATAAAGAAATGTTAAATCACAGTAGCTCTAGATCAAAGAAGTCATACACATCATCTGTTGATAGGCCTGGTTGTGGTGCAGCAGATGTGTAAGATGAGCTACCATGAGAAGTCTAAATTGAGTTAGTCTGATGGTGTGATCTAGAGGAGGAAGGTGATCCTCCTATCGCTGACCTGACTGTGCTTTGTGATCATGACCTTGACCTGGAAAGTGAGGTTCTCATAGGTGTACATGACCACTGACATGGCCTGTCTGGAATGTGTTGTGATTGCTCACTGTGAGTGCTGACATTATTGTCTTATGAGCCAATGATCCTATCATGTGATCTTCCCCCATGTATCCAGAAGGTTACCCTGAGTCGGGCTTGACTCTGACATGTTCGAACCAGTCTATGGATGGAGGCTGCAACTGTTGCCTGGTGTGCCACCATGCTACCCAGTAGCAAAATCAAGGCATCATTCCTTCTCTCTACGAATTCAAAGTACTGTTTAAAATCTTGTTGCATACCCTGTAAGACTCTAACCATTTCTAGCTGACTCTTTGTTACAGTGGTTTGAGTCCTAACTATGTCATAGCACATTTCCTGTTGTGCTGCCAATGCTTTACTTGTTTCTTGAAGTAGTTCAAAGTAAGCTCTGTGCCTAGCACCTCGTTGTAATGTTGCCGCAGTGGCCAAAGTGGCCTCAGACTGCCTACCTTCATCCTGAGACTGTTCTGCCTGCGGAAACACTGGTGTAGAAGTACATGTTTGCTCCTGGTGTACAAGTGTGAGTGGAATGTCAGCCTGTGTTTGACTTCGTGATGCAGTGTCACTTTCTGTAGAGCAACTAACATGTTGTAAGGTGAGAGAACCTGCCATTAAACTTGGGGACTGCCTGCTGCTTCCCTCAGGTTGCCTCATAAATGCAACTACATTATCAGCATCATCGTTATCATGCTCATCATCTACTGCCGATTTTATCCATATTTATTGGTACAGCTGAACTGTTTGTTTCTGATGCTGACTCTGTTAAAGAAATCATTACAACACATTAATAATACTGCAACAGAATATTATACAGCATGCTTACACAGAGTGGGTAGTGGGACACTTACCATAAAGTCTGCCTTTATTTTCATTATCTGCTGGTGTACAAGGCTGACCTAATAATAATGAATTGTGACATGTTTAATGACAGCACTGTTTGTCACCATTCAAAATTAAACATTTACAGGGTGGATACTTTAAACCAGCCTTCAGGAGCGACGCTGCTACCGACTTTGGTTTGATGAAACAGTGTTGAGTCCACTTCTAATTATCTCTGTTGTACCATCTTCTGTATCATAGTCATCCCCAGAGATGGACAGAAGGAATTCATCATCTGGTGTTAATGTAATAAAATTTGGATGTCCCTCCCCCCATAGTGGTCCTGGAAATTGTATTCTGCTTGGCCTTACTTCTGGCATGTCCTGCCATATCATTTGCCTTTTTCTTGCTCTATGCCAGAGATCTGTTAACCTCTGACTGCATTAATTTCAACAACTACTTGGCTCCATGCTTTGCTACTCTCAGCTTTCTGGGCCCCCATTTACCAGACAGTAGTTTGCCATCTGGCCAAAGTGCTGCCGTGGGTACACAATTTTCCTCATTGCTAAAGTTATCATGTCTATGCCTGGATCCCTTATTCTCCATCTGTACTACACAGAAAAAAAAGGGCTACTATCAGACACTTCCCACTGGTGTGTTATTCCTGCCAACAGCACAACTTCACAAAAAAATCTATCAGAACTGCTATTTCAAAGAGCACAATGTCAAATTTTTCAGTCCAAATATTGCAGTACTGTCTGCCACAGATAGGTAGTTTTCCCTTACTGACATTACTAAAACAACACTTTCACCATACATCTGTATTTCTATCTTATGCACAGTAAGTCTTGACAAGTTCAAGAACAAGGTGTAAATTGCATGGATAACAATGATGTCTTGTTCAGTTATCACATTTTCAATGTAAGGAAGCATACTACATTTAATATGTAAATTAGGCTAATTTATACACTTCTATGAATCATAGTATAACGTAAATGTGTTACGGAGTACATCGGCATATTCCGGATTTTCGCTGGTTGTTAACGTGCGTGACATCTCACATGAATGAGTCTGAGAAGGAGTGGATGCAATACGGATGTCTACGAACTCCACAGCAATCTCAAGCTGTATGCAGATTTGTGCTGCTTGGCCGAAACTAGCTAATATACAGACATACTGGTGAAATTCAAAATGGAATCATCTGAATGTCAGGTTGCAATGAATGTGAATATTAATCACTAGCCATCCAGGTTTGTATGTCACACTCTAACAAGAAGTACATATATAAAAATCCTAGAAATATTCCTCACTGTAGTAATGACATTTCTTTTTCCACTAGCTATTAAAAGAAAGGAAAAAAATGAGGACATAAAATGATAGGCCACACTTGAATGCATGTCACCAAATGTGGAGATATGGATTTATAACATTTTCACATTTTTCTTATTACTGACAATACCTAATTTATTTAGATAAAGTTAGAAAATATCTAGTAGTCATCATGTACTGTGGTGTTTGCTTTTATGAAAAAAAGGGTGTGACATTGCATTTGTGGTTACACCAAACCTGTCAATGTTATCAATACCTGGTCTAATGAAGTTGCTAGTAAAAAAATGTTTGGCCAAGGTGATGTCACACCCAGCTGGGAGTGGTTCTAACCTTGATTAATACATCCCTGACCATACTTTCCTCATTCTTGTTTTGGCACTTCAGACAATGGCAGCACCTGTAAAGGCACAAGGCAACACTCCTGGCTGGTCAGAGACAGTGGCCCTAATCATGCTATACCTTCTTCATGACTTGTACTTGAAGAAGATCCAGGCTTTCACACATACCAGCACTTTGAAGAAAATCGATATCTGGCAGGAGTTCAGTCAACACCTGTCAAACCTGTCAGGTATAACTCGCTCCAGTGAGCAGTGGCATCACAGGTATGATAAAAGTGTAGTGCTGACCAGCTGGCCAAGTGGTTTGATCAGGTCTGGGCAAAAAAGCCAGAGTTCTACAGTAAGTTAAATTTTTAATCCATATATAGCTGAATATGTGTGTGTGTGCGTGTGTGCGTGCGTGCATGCGTGCATGCGTGTGTGTGTGTGTGTGTGTGTGTGTGTGTGTGTGTGTGTGTGTGTATATATATATATATATATATATTTATATATATATATATATATATATATATATATATATATATATATATATATATATATAAATAACAACAAGGGGTACAAAAATGTACAAGTACATGTAATTCAACAGACAAATATCTTATCCTTCAAATAAGTACTTGAGGTGACATTCAGAAATGCATTAAGAAAAAATAAATAAATACCATTTCATGTAGTCAGCCATTCATCTGTTCATGACAGACACAAAATGCCGCTGTTACCTATTTAGAGGTTACAATCAGAAATAAAAATGACAGTAAAGAATATAATATTAATAATCTGTCCAGCTAAATGTATTAATTATGTTCAAATATAAGTAATGCTGACTGCATGTAATAAAGTTAGAAATAAAACTTGCAGTTACATATGTAAAGAATTGTGTAGCATTACATTAAAAAGTTATAAGACCTTTTCCATTTATTACAGGAAGACAGTTTTAGTGAGAGGTAAGTAAATATAAGTAAAAATTGCTGAACTTAATTGTTTGTTCACAAGTGTCTCTTACTGCACATACAACATGGCTGAAATGACACTCACTACACTCTAGTCAAACTGACTGCTGGGGGTGGGGAGTGAGGGTTACTTTGTTTTAATGATGACCTACAACTAGCCTTTCTAAGAATGAGTTGTTATACTTCATTACTGTACATTAGACAAAGGTCTGCAGAAAAGGAAATTCATACTTCCTGGAATTGTTACATTTCAACCTTTGCAGTTCAGGCTGTTCTTGCAGGGCCAAAGTGGAGGAGCTGGTCCTGCAGGCACTCCAGCACATGGCAGCCTGGAAAGCTTCACTAAACAGAAGCCAGGAGAATTACACCAGTCAAAGCCTCTCTTCAGCATGTAGAAGACACACTCACCCCGATGGTGCCGACCACTATGCCAACACAGGCCACTACTCCCTCAACACCAGGAACCTCCACTGCAACACCATCTGGCAGTGGACATATTTGAAGCTCTGTGGACTAGGTACACAGCTGAGACTTCCTCAGCCGTACTTCCTTTACCATTTCTTCTATACCCTCATCCTTATTTCCCATCTATCATATCCCCTACAAAATAAAATTCTGAAAAATAGGGGGTCTATCCTCTGACAAAAACATAGTGCCCATTCTCTCCCACCTCATCCAGCAAGAAACCCTCTAAATGTTTCCCTTTTATGTTCACCTCTTTTGTCTACTCTTTTTTAGTCTTTCCTATCACCCCCTCTTTAATGAAAACTATTGAGGTATCCACAAAAGGATACCCTTATATGAAAGTGCTGTAACCCCTTTAAATTAAAAAAAGATATAGTTTTAGCGGCTGGGCAGACAACAGCTTTGCTATAATGCTTTTAGCGTGACTGTGCTCAGTCATGCTTTCCTGCGATATGCCAATGCACACCCTATTTACAACACTATGAAATAGTTCGCACATACAAAAATATGACCTTTACACAAGTTGCATGTTTATAAAAAAAGGGTGTGATTACAGAATTTCTTTCACAGTTCCATATTCAATGCAATTACATTCTGCTGACCTTATCTGCACATCTGCATACTGCCACTGTTCACTGATGCTTGCTACACACCTGCACAGCCCCAGGTAATGAATATTGCCCAAAGTGTTGTCTTAAGGACTGCTGATTCTAAATGTTTTTATGTGGACTTTAATTATATGAATCATTGATTCTGAAAAATGATTCATGCTAACCAAAACACATAAGTTGTGTTTTGTGAAACAGTTCAGGATTTCCTGAGTGATAAAAGTTAGTTCAGCTAAACTGTTTTTTTCAAGAGCAGTTTTGCAAAATTTATTTAATCAAATATGGGAAAAGGGTTGATTTGTCAAAGTGAAAGATGAAAACACAAATCTGTGCTGAGATCACCACATCATGGAATATTTTCCTTTCCTCTGAAGTTTGAATTTGCATATATCCCTTGTGCATCTAATACAAGAGGTTTGAGGGGGTCACTCAGTGGAAATTCTAGCTTAGCTAAAATTTTCTCTTAGTTTTTATTGATTGCTTTTTCTGTGTTTCCTCTGAAGTGTTGCAAATTTGGACTCATATTAATTAATAGGGCTGTAGAGGTGGTGGGGTTTGCCAAATGCAGAAAGCAATGTGCTGACGGCCATTTGAATCAGTGCATTTAATCTCAAGAAGTACAGTTAAGTGAAGACTATTTGAAGACTATGTGTTTATGAACTTGAGCTTGGCTCAAATGTTCTGCCCCTTTCATAATGCTGTTACTTTTGAAGTTGAGATTTCTGGCATATGCTAAAAGAGACTGCTAAAATCATAGGTTAAGTAAACTTTAATTACCGATTTCTTACCTTTTATCCACACATTTCCTTTCATCTTTGCTGAGAATATTAGTGTTTGGTGAAGTTGATATCAGGAACATAACTGCTTTAATCGTGTGCACAACAGCTAGCTCTGTGGCACAGATTTTGTCACTCATGCTCCAGACGCCCTGTGTTCTGATTAGTGGTTTGGGAAGTGCAGGAGTTGCTTGCATTATTGATAATCGATTAACATTCAATCTAAAATGCAATCACTAATAGACAAATGTTACATGTCCCAGACTTTATCACTGGTCCAAATGTAGCCACTACAATGTTCTGCTTCCTTCACTTGTGTGTTTCCCACTTCCTCGTTTTTTTATCACTCTGTTATGTCATACATTTGTGTAGAAGTGTAAAAGAATTTGCAGGTTTGTTACAGGGATCCATAGCAGAATTTATCACTGCTTATCTCTGCACAGTTCTGTACTGATGCAAATATGATTATCATCTGTTCTACGACTCAGCTGAGCTTGGCTCATAAACTATGATATTTAAAAACTAACTTGTCCTTCCTTAGCTGGAACTACCCTTGGGAGATCACTCCCCTGAAATTTGAGAGCCTTAATAGGTCATATTGTGTCAGTCCCTATATTCTGCAACAATCATGGAGCTGCTGAGTTTCTCATTACAGCTGGGAAACTGTGGAATAAACTGGTATTCAACATATGCTCTATCCCAGACAAAAAAAGCTTTCTCAAAGCCTCTCTTGGGCATTTTTTGCAAAGCTGGGCATGTGGTGTCATCTAGTTCTATGCCATCATTGCGACTAACATCCAGTCGCATATTATGCATCCTTCCCTAATTATTATGTACTTCCAGTCACTGTATATCTATGCTTCACTCCTGTCCTGTCAACTCTCCAAAGATTATTCACTTGTCATAAGCAGACTTACTATCATGTTTAATAATTATAATTTTTGTCATATTTTTCATTTTATTATCATTGGAAATACACTTATTATTTAAATTGTACTGTACCTTTATTAGTTTTTCAGCATCTGCTATTTGTATGCATTCTTATTATGAAGTCATGTCATGCTGATGACATTTTGCCTTTCTAACTTTTGTGTGCATCTTAATACAGCTTTTATGAAGTAAAATATTTTATGCTTATGTTGTCATGCATTCTGTTGGTCCTTCTTATTGTCTAAAGTTTAATGTACATTTCTTGAACATGTCAGCTGATACATATCTATATGTCTCTATCTATTGCTTTCTCTCTTTCTCTCTATACATATAGGTGTATGAGACCCCAATTAACCTGATGTAGACTGACAGTGATAATACCATCAAACAATTACCAAACCTTACTATAACATGTCCAACATGTAAAAGCCAGAATCCAAGTAAACTGATGAGAAACAGCTCCACGTTATCCTCAGTGACAGCAAGCATGCAGTAATCCAGTAGCAGCTGTAACAGTCACTATCAGTAACACCGCAACACTGCTAAATAACTGAAGAATGGACATATCACTGCCAAATAACTGAAGAATGCAGATATCACTGAATAACTGAAGAATGCACATATCACTGCATAACTGAAGAATGGACATATCACTGCCAAATAACTGAAGAATGCAGATATCACTGAATAACTGAAGAATGCACATATCACTGCATAACTGAAGAATGGACATATCACTGCCAAATAACTGAAGAATGCAGATATCACTGAATAACTGAAGAATGCACATATCACTGCATAACTGAAGAATGGACATATCACTGCCAAATAACTGAAGAATGCAGATATCACTGCATAACTGAAGAATGCACATATCACTGCCAAATAACTGAAGAATGCACATATCACTGCATAACTGAATAATGGACATATCACTGCCAAATAACTGAAGAATGCAGATATCACTGAATAACTGAAGAATGCACATATCACTGCATAACTGAAGAATGGACATATCACTGCCAAATAACTGAAGAATGCAGATATCACTGCATAACTGAAGAATGCACATATCACTGCCAAATAACTGAAGAATCCACATATCACTGCATAACTGAAGAATGCACATATCACTGCCAAATAACTGAAGACTGCACATATCATTGCAATCATGGTACAGGACCTATAACTGCTCCCAGCAGAAGAATCAATCTATTCTGAGAGCGTGACATTTACAGCAAACAACATACCCATCTTGTCACTCGCAATGAATCCCAGTGAATCTTCCATGTAGCCCCAAATCATTATGCATTGTCTGTTTGTATAAACATACACATATGAGGCTGCAGGGTGGTAAATTTGCCTACCAAAACATGCTTTGATGATATTACATCATACATACCACTTGGGTCCTAACATCCTACAGCAGACCATTAATATATGGCACCTGATGCTTACATCATTCCTCTGTCTACACAGTCAGATATGTAATAAATGACAAAGGTGTTGATAGAATACCTCAAGCCCACTGTTACAGTCTTGCAGTAGTTGGTCTGGGATCTTTGGTTAATCTCTCCCTGACAATGCTGATTGTATAAATTATGTGCCACAGAGAGACATGCAGAATCTATAACTCTTTTCTTTTGCCATATCTGTGGGATTTAGAGACATTTCTGTGCAACAATGATGAGACTCTCAGTACTGCAGGTATTCACCCAATTATTTTATGGCTGATTAGTTATTGAACTGCAATAGATATCCATCTCTAGCTAATATTCTATTGGCTATTGGATTGCAATAGACATCCATCTGTAGCTAATATTCCTACTTCATCCTATCTCAGACATTGGAAATGTTCTATCTTGCAAACTGCAGTGACCCTCGTTATTCATTAGGCTTTGCTAAGATTCTGCTTGCCATAGCTGGCTAGGTTTAAGAATCACCCTGCAAAGATCACATGGTTTATTGACACTGAATGTCATGGGTGTGTATAGTGTATTGTCTGCATTCAGCAATTCCAGCATACGTGGGGGGGGGGGGTAGTTATCAGAGGCTATCCTCAATTAGGTATATGCAGACTTCTGTATCTTATTCATACTTTTTCTTTTGGTACCTGTATTTTATGACTGGTGCAATAAGAAGTTTGCAGGGGAAAGCCTCTGGAATGTTGTTTAAATCTTTGTATTGAAGACAAGATAAAGCTTTCTGTGTTGCTTCATCTGACAGTTAGTAGGACACATGATTTAACACTAAATTTGTTACTGGGGACCTAAATAAGAATAGTTAATTCTCCACTTTATTCATTCCATTCATTCCTTGATAACCTGCTTAATTCAGTTCAGCATCTTTTGGGAATTTGAGCTCATCCGAGGATTCACTGGGTTTAAGGCAGTGAAATTAATCTTGAATTTGGTTCCAGCCCACTACAGGAAGCATATACACAGACATAGGTGCACAAAATCACATTATTCTTTTACTATAGGCTTGCATTAAAATACACATATTAATTAACCATATCTCTTTGCATTTATCCTGAGCTCACATAAAAGTATACCACCAGACAGTTAAAAGTTTAAGGAAACACTAAACAGCTGGATTGAGCCTCCTTTGAAACATATTTTTGCTTAACTGGAGAGGGTGGCCTCATGAGTTAACAAATGCTGCTCTACATCTTTTTTTTTATTCTACTTGATTTCATAACCTGTAACACAGCTGCTGAATGCCCTTCTCCTTAGTCCACAATCTGTCGGCCTCTTTATTTAATTACAGCCCCAGAAAATCCAGGTGATGCTGTTATTACTTTATATCACTTAATTGAGCCTTTTTTCCCCTCTGAAAATGCCTTCTGCACTACTTAACCTTTTGTCTGGAATTCCCTTCCTTCATCCATTAAAAAAGTCAATACAAAATAATCTTTTAAGGACATATGTTATGAGCATCTCTTTGCTGTTTGTAGAATTTTTTTTTAGATGCTGGTTAAAGTTAATGATTGGCACAACTCTAATGCTATTCTTTCATTAGAACTACTTTAGCTATCCTATTGACTTTTATTCTATTCCACCTATACTTTTCCTGTTCACTAATTTACTGAAAGACTTCATTGAGATACAGGCTATAGGTACTTGGTGATAACTTCCTCTCCCTACCTCACATGTTCTTACTGCCATTCTGTCTTATCTTTCTTATTATATGAAATACAATCCTGCTGATGACTTCTATAGGCTGGCTAGCTATTGCCTATTATCAACTTATTTCTACTTATCTTTCCCCATCCCTTCTTCATTCTATACATTCTAACACATATCATAGAATGCTGGTACAACTTTACTAAAAGCTGATATTTTTATGCTACAAGTATTTATTTTTACGCTAGTGAGTGTTTTCTTTGGGGCTTTATGTTAAACTGTATTGCCTATCTTGCTTAGTGAAAATAATGAGGGTAACTTGCATTCTGATTTTTATTTTTCATCATACTATTATTTTAGTCATTCATTACTCTTCCATATTTAGTCATTTCCAGATAGTTACTAATCACTGAAATGTCACCTAAATTAGTTTTGGATATCCGTATGATGACTGGATTTTTGTCTGCCTTTGGCCTGCGGTATGGCTGCAAGGGAAACTTGGACCAGTTCATTAACCCAATTAATAAAAATAAATATATACATACATAAATAAGTAGCAAAAATTTTGGATTATGCCCTAGATCATAGGGAGCTCTGTGGGGATTCTTACCTCCTGGAGAGACAGTGATGAGCTAAACAAATGCACAAAATCTAGAAAAGTAGAATTTGGACCTGCTAGAGTGGGTTGTACGTCTTCAGTTGTACTTTGATGATCTGTCTGAAATGACTACAGCAAGAAGAACCACTTTTGCTTATTAAAAATTTCCCAGCTAAACATCTGGAGCTTATTAGGCTAGAGCTGTGCAGGAAAGGCTTATCACTTCAAAGATCAGTAGAAACAATTGCAAGACAAATCTCAGAAGCCTGTTTTTTTCTCATTCAAAGTCATTATTGGTCTGTTATTCATAGCAGATCAGCACAGATCATGTTTGATGCATTTCTTGGGAAATGATTCCATTTATATTTGTTATTGGAGGCAGCATGTTTCCACTCTGGCCAACCCCAGGGCATGGCCAGATCATAGGGGGAGTGTCCCAGGAATGGGGAAGTAGAAGCAAGCCGTGCCTCCTAATTATTACATAACAACAGTTTTGGTGCCAAACATACAATAAAACAGGATTTATACAAAAATAAAGTTTTAACCAAATATGAAATAATTCTATTTTTAACTCAAATTTAAACAGAAAAACAAAGTTTATGCAACATTCAAGTTTTATCAAAACAGGAAATAAAATTATTTGTTACTCAGATTTAAAATGTCATAGGGTGAATTCAGCACAGAGACAAACAAAAATGAATATAAAATCAGGCTCCTGAGGTTTTGTGTAGATAAAGGTATTGCTATGTTAGAAATAATCATGATGTGCTTTCGTCTAAGCTTCATCCGATCTTCTCAGGGTGGGGAGGAGGAAAATTCAACCAGTATTTGATATTAAGTCCATCACTGTGCTCTTTATGTATGTGTTCCCATTAACAAATGTGTATGAAAGATACAAGCAGAACCATACCCTTTATAGTACAACATGTATATGAATGCTAAAAACTATGATAAAGAGTAAAAATTAGTTGGAAAGTATCCAAAAAAGCCCGGCTGTGGTTGACGAGGTAGACCCATTGTAGTTGTGCCAGTATGTGTAAATTTACAGTCCTAGAGAAATTGTGAATACATTTTGCTAGGAAATAAAGTAATTTGTGCTTAGCATAAGAAAAGTCATCACCAGGCAATATTCCTGGGCCAGGAAGGTGTATTATTTCTAGCTTGGTACTCCTCGAATGTAAATATTAACCTGGAATGTACCAGGTTTCTGAATACAACTGTTGACAGGGACAAATGGGATATTATGTGCTAACTCAAATTAGATTCCTTATCCAACTTTTAGTCTTCTGTGTGGTGATATGATTACGCTCTACCAGTGCAGGCATGTTGAGGTTGAATTTAGGAAATTAAGGGAGTGAATAATAAAAATAAAAATGAAAAGATATAAAAATAGAGTTTAAGAAGATAAAACAGAAGAGTGGGACCAAAGCATGGAGCTGAGAGTCACCTGCTTCTGAAAAATTTGTGTGTATGGTGAAGGCCAAGGGGGCAATGGCCATGGTATTGTGGGTCACCAGTTTTAATCTATTGTTTTTGGGTTTAGAAATAGAAATGGTTGGGAGCTCAAGAAAGGATTAAGATTGGAATCTACATCTTGCTATGTCCCTCTGTTGCTGTGGTTGGTGTACGATAGGTAGCACTCCCCCATCCCTTAGGCACTTCCCCATGATCTGGCACACCCCAGCGTTGGCCAGAGCAGAAACACTTCCCCTCCAATAACTAATATAAACAGAGTCACCTCCCAAGAAATGTATCAGATATGAACTGTGCTTATCTGCTCTGAAGAACAGACCAATAAAGAATATGAACAAGAAGACAACAGGCTCCTGAGATTTGTCTTGCAATTGTTTCTACCGCTGTTTCAAGTGATAAGCCTTCACTGATCAGCTGTAGCCTAATACGCTCAGGATATTTAGCTGCTAAATTGTTAATATGCAAAAGTGGTTCTTTTTCTTGTAGTCATTTTGGACAGATTACGAGACTACAACGGTGGTTGTACAACTCTATCCATTCTAGCAGGTCGGGGTTGTACATGCATAACTAAGTAATATATTTATCCCAGTGGCCACTGCAATGTGTTTATCTTGATGTCCAGTAACTTCAGTGTGCATTAACTTTCATTGCTTCCCATGTCATTTGAGGGTAATTTCATCCTCAGATTTGCTGGAGATTGTAAATCCCTGTTGCTGACTGCCTACCTAGCCCTGCACCCTTTCTCTTTGGAAGACTGTAGAGTTGCTCTATGATTACAGCCTTTCACAATCCCACCGGAAACATTTTTCCCTGAATTGGTCAGCTTTCAAACTTTCGAGTCAATATCCATTATGCCATTGTTTATTACTGTTAGCATTGCTAGCCTAGGACATTTGAAATGCCTGTCATCCTAATACTGAATTTCCATGAATTCCCTCTCCAGTGCTAGGTTGTGATTTAATGATCTTTAAATTGTATGTGTTATATTTATCAATTTTCTAAGCTATTCTTGCCATGCTTTCATTGTCTAAATCTCCAGACCCAGCTGGTGTATAGGTTGCCTGTTTCATATGGATTATTAATTACTGTTAGACACACACACACACACACACACACACACACACACACACACACACATATATATATATATATATATATATATATATATATCAACAACTGCTATGTGTGTACATAATATACTGTATTTCAGTTATGTGTAATACTATATTTAACCACAACATGGCAGTGGTTTTTGGTGGACACATGATAATATACTTGATGTAATTTCCTGTTCCTTGTGCAGTGTGTTTCATGACAGTAAAAAAGGAAAATAAACATACCTCGGTTTAGACTGTAAGCATCTACTTGCTGTGCCCAGAAGAAGATTTTCAACAGGTTATGGGCCCAGACACCTAGACAGTCTGGCACCAATATACAACCAGCTACAACAAGTAAGTGCAAGATACAGCGACAGATAAAGTAAGGAGAAAAATGGTAAAGATGGCTACCGACACTTCTTCAGCAAAGCTTTCAGTAGCGAATCTGACTAACCAGAACTACCAGTCTTGGAAATTTAAGATGAGGATGCTTTTAAAAAGAGAAGGTATGTGGACATGTGTAAATGAAGTCAGACTGGTAGAATGGATGTGTGGATAGAAAAGGATCAAAAACCTCAAAGCACGATCTCCCTTTGCATAGATGATCAAATTATACATATATGTAACTGTGAAACCACTGAAGTAATGTGGGAAAAACTGCAAAAGGTACATAAAAGAGCTAATCTCAGCAATAAACTCTGTTTAATTACAAAATGATAGCGGACCAAGCTGATGAAAGACTAGGATATGTACCATTATACAATGACCCCCCCATTAATATTTCAACGACTGTACCTTTTTCCATTACTATAACTCTGATTTGCAATGATTGGTCAGCGTGCACATTGCAAATCAGAGTTATAGTAATGGAAAAAGGTACAGTCGCCCGGACTTTTTCCATTAGTATAACTCTTTTTTTGCAGCAACAGAGAACGCAAGCTCTCCGTTGCTTTTTACACACTGTCTCGCTATGTTAAACAAGTTTAACATAGCGAGACAGTTTTAAAAAAGTAACGGAGAGCTTCCTTTCTCCATTGCTTTTTTTAAAGGTGTCTCGCTATGTTAAATGGGTTTAACATAGCGAGACAGCTTTAAAAAAAGCAATGGAGATTCTCCGTTGCTTTTTTAAAAGCTGTCTCGCTATGTTAAACTCCTTTAACATAGCAAGACACTTTCTAAAAAGCAATGGAGATCTTGCTTTCTCCATTGCTTCCGCCCACAGCTCTGATGTACTGCATAAGCATACGCATGCGCAGTACATCAGAACTGCCATAGAATACCAGACAGCTTCGGAAGGGCAGCACGGAGGCATTATACAATGCCATTATTTATGAAAAGTAAATTTTTTTTTTCTTAAATAATGTCATTGTATAATAGCAATAACCCACTTCTGGGTGCGGGTAATGCTGGATTTACCCACGGTTGTCTTTGTTTGGCCACTCGGGCTTTGCCCTCGTGACCAAACCACACCAACCGTGGGTAAATCCAGCATTACCCACACCCAGGCATGGGTTATTGCTATATTATATAAGGCATACCATAGAAATGGTTGAAAACCTGAGAGGTATTGGGAAGGATATAAAAGACTTTCACACTGCAGCACTTTTACTTAGTGGTCTACCTGAAAGTTATGAGACACTTGTTACAGCACTTGATGCATGTCCAGATGATGAATTGGCATTAGAGTATGTTAAAGGCAGGCTTGTGGATGAATACAAGAGCAAGACAGAAAACATAAACAGTGAAAGTATGTCCAGTACAGAGACTGCTTTAAAGATGAAAAACAGAAATAAAAACAGTAATATTCAGCTAAAAATATGTAAATGTTTTGTGTGTAAAAAAACAGGACACTTAGAAGCAGATTGCAGAATCTGGAAGGCTAGAATGAAAAGACAAGTTAATCACAACAAGGTAAAAATGTCAAGGAAGAAGCAGTATCACTTCAGACACTGAGTATGCATTTTAGTCCAAATGTGGTGCTTTGTATGTGCAGGCACGGTGTGTTGACTCAGGAGCTACAAGTCACATGACCAATGACAGAAATTTCTTCACTTAACTCTATTAAAGCAAAACAGAAAAAAATCAACACAGCTAATAGGCAGGTAATAAAGTCAGAAGGAATCGGAGATAGTTTCATTTACTATCCTATCTCTCAGATTATCAGCAGAAAGATACACGTGAGAAATGTTCTGTATGCACCTGATCTTGAAAGTAACCTATTGTCAGTTAAGAAGCTTACAAACCAAGGCAACATAGTGACTTTCCAAGGTAGTAGTTGTGTCATCACAAAAGGGAATTGTTTACTCAGAAAGGCCAAAATCACAGATGAACTATATTAGCTGAAATGCAGTGAAATAGTTAATACAGCCCAAGAGGAAAAACATTTAAACTGCCTTCACATTGGGCACAGACATCCTGACACAATAAAAAAAATAGTTGAGGGTAACTATGCAAGTGGTGTAAGAATTAGCCAGTGTGATCAAACAATGAAATGTACTGGCTGCATTAAGGGGAAAAATAACGAGAAAGCCTTTTCCAAAGCAGAGCAACAGAAGAGCTCCAAAACCTCGGGACTTAATTCATTCAGATCTTTGCAGTCCAATGAAAAACATGTCTCCAGGAAAGAAGAGGTGTTTTCTTAGTCTCATTGATTAATCCAGATACACCATGTTATACCTGTTGCACAAAAAGGGATGATGTGCCAGCAAAGTTAGAACAGTATCTAGCTCAAGTAAGTAATACATTTGGGTCTGAATATACAAGTGGTACAACACGAGCCATTTTCAGAAATTGTGCAATTATGTTCTAGACCACCGTACCATATAACCCAGAACAAAATGGGGTTGCAGACAGAATGAGAATGAGAGTGGAAGAGGCATGCTTTTCGATGCTGATATGCCAACCACATACTGGTGAGAGGCTACCATGACTGCATGCTATCTCCAAAATCACTTGCCAGGTAAAACAACAGAGAAAACTCCATATCAACTGTGGAACAGAGAGAACAGATTTCAGATGCATCAACATTTTTGAAAGTAAAACCTATGTGCACATTCCAAAGGAAAAAGTAGAAAACGGGATCCGTGTGCAAAGGAAGATGTACCCGTGGGTTACAGTGATTCTCAAAAAGGAGACATAATTTTACATCCAGACACAAACAAGGTAACAGTCAGCAGAAGTGTGACTGTTGATGAAGGTTCTGTCTGTTCAAAGTTTCAGGAAATGACACAAACTGTTCAGTCTGAGGAAAAATCCACATCCTTGTCACAAGAAAAACAAGAACAATACTACAAAAAAATAGAAATTATTGCAGACAATTCAAAAACTGATAAAGAAGATGCTGAACCACAAATTACGTAATTCAGGAAGTCAAGAAGAAGCAATAAAGGCATTCCACCTAAATGTTTGTCTTATATGGCTCACACAGCAGTTCAGGCTGAGCCGGGTTCATGGAAGAGATGCAAAAGCTACCACCACATGAGAAGCAAATGTGGATTAGAACTGCCGATGAAGAGATGACATCACTTAATGAACTCCAGATATGGACACTTTCAGAGCTACCTCAAGGTAAACATGTAATCGGATGTAAATGGGGTTATAAAGCGAAATGCAACCCTGAAGGAAAAGTCTGTAGGTACAAGGCAAGGTGAGTTGCAAAAGGATGCTCACAAAAATTTGGTGAAGACTATGATGCTACTTTTGCTCCAGTTGCCAAAGTAATTTCAGAGCACTGATGACAGTGGCGGCTTTACAGAAAATGATTGTGAAACATCACAATATCAAGACAGCTTTCCTTAATGAAGATACAGAAGAAGAGGAAATATACTTCACAGCCAGAAGGCTATGTGAAAAATGAAGAAGAGCATCTTGTTTGCAAACTGCAAAAATCCATGTATGGTCTTAAACAAGCGGCTCAAGTGTGGAACTCAAAAGTAAACAAAGTTCTGCTAGATGAAGGATTCATGCGAAGCAAAGTCCCTCCATGCCTATACTCTAAACGTATAGATGTGGAATGGATGTATCTGTTAGTTTGACTTAATTATTGCTTACAAAAGGAATGATGAAATTGCAAAGTTAGTAACAGTACTCAATCAGCACTTTGAGACTAAAGGAATTAACATATGGTGTTAGAAGGATAGCAGTTTTCTGTTGAACCAGAGTGCAAAAATTGATTCAGTTCTTCAACAGTTCAACATGGCTGAGGCTAAATGAGCAAGCATGCCCATGGACATAGCTTATCTAAAATTTGAAAGAGAGGAAGATATTCTACCATCTAATGAGCACTACAGGCAAGCAGTAGTGGACTTCTGTACATTGTAACTATTCCACGTCTAGTGTTTGCAGCAGCCATGTTGCTTCTCTGCAGGCATGTAAGTAAACCATGTAAAATAGACTGGAATTCAATAAAAAAGTTATGTGGTATCTCATAGACACAAAAGGCTTGAGTTTAAAGTTGTCAGCAATTGGTGACTTCAACCTCACAGGATATGTGGACTCTGATTGGAGAGGTGACCTCAACACACACAAATCTACTAGCAATTACTTATTCAAATTAGGAAACAGTCCTATATCCTAGCCAGCAAGAAACAGATCTTGGTGGCATTGTCTTCTACAGAGACAGAATACATCTTTGCTGCCTATGCCAATCAGGAAGCCGTTGGTTGCGGTAGTTACTTGAAGATCTTGGAGATCCAGTATCTCAGCCTACAGTCTTATATGAGGACAATGAGGGATGAATTAAGCTTGCAACCAATGAGAAGATTAATACAAAAATCAAGCACATTGATGCCAGACACCATTACATTACATGACTTGGTTGAACAAAACGTGATTGTGCTTTCATATTGTGAAATAGGTAAAATGATTGCTGATGCTATGACAAAGCCACTCACAGTAAACAAGTTTGTAGCTTTTAGATCACAAATGGGGTTGACTTAAGTAGTAGTTGTTGAGTGGGGGAGTTTTATATATATATATATATATATATATATATATATATATATATATATATATATATATATATATATATATATATATATAAACAAACAACAACAGTGTGTTTATATTTCACTTGTTTTATAATATGTTTAGCCATAAGATGGCAACGGTTTCTGGTGGACACTTGTAGTAATATGCTTGATGTAATTTCCTGTTCCTTGTGCAGTGTTTTTTCATGACATTATAAAACGGAAAAACCTCATTTTAGACTGCAGTCAGGCTGTAAGAATCTATTTGCTGTGCCCAGAAGAAGCTTGTCTAGCAATAACCTATCTCATTAACCCTTGCGTTCAGCAGTACATATGCCCATGTGGTTAGATCTTCATCATCACTTGGTTTCAGATGGTCACCATATGTGGTTTACTTATTGCAACAAATGTGTGCTGTTCTTGCATTTGTTCCCAGACTTGTAGCACTGATGTATATCCAGCTGTAACATCTAAAGCTCCAAATGTTTAGCAAACTTCCACATGCATTTAATGTGGGGAGGGTTAACTGGATTAAAAGAGTGACATATTCATCAGAGATGAGGAAAATATGCCACAAACCATCAGAAAGAGTGAAAATGTTATGAAAGGTTAGTAGCATATGTACCAAGAATGTTATGGCTTTAGATAGCTCATTTGTTTTCAATTCATCAAAAAATACTGGTAATATCTGCAAAAGATTACAAACTGTTTAATACCATACCAAAATTTATAGTTTAATGCAACAGCTTTGGGAAAATGTAAAGCAAAACATATTACAGTTTCCACTACAAACTGTCTGCTCCTTGGTAAGTACAGAGAAGACAGCTTGTAGTGAAAAATGTAAAGCAAAACATATTACAATTTCCACTACAAACTATCTGCTCCTTGGTAGGTACAGAGAAGAGTAAAGCAAAGTAAATATGCTGCATCCATAACAACAAAACTAGGCACATAGTCACATGAAATATCCAATCAGCCTTCAGTGAGGCAGTAATATTCTTGCTTTGTTTGCTTGCATGAAATAGAAATTTAATGGAAATGTCTGTACTAGAATACTACGATACGCCTTTCCAGCTGCTGCAGATGTCTTGTGAGGTACATTCCAAAAGGGGCGTTGTACTCTATAATGGGTCTAATGAGTGACGAGTAGAGGGGAACAATGACCTCTTTTTTCCTGGATGAGAACCCTTTTATGATGAGGTGTGCCACGTAGAAGGACTTCCTGACTACTGTGGCGATGTGACTATCAAAGGAGAGACTACTACTACTACTACTACTATTACTACTACTATACTACTACTATTATTACTACTATACTACTACTATTATTACTACTATACTACTACTATTATTACTACTATACTACTACTATTATTACTACTATACTACTACTATTTATTCTAATTAGACTTGCTGCACTTGCACAGTCCTCAGTTAGCCTTCATACCTCTGTCCATAATGTCCATCAGCTAATGGCTAGTCACCATGTTGCTGTTTTTTTTTTTATATTACACAGGGTGTATGAGGAAAACAAGGTGAGAATCGGCTTAGCTATGACACAGAATTAAGTGACTGGAGGGACCATATGGGAATTGTTTTCAGTTTAACTCCTGCAGTTTATTCTTTAATATGTCCACTGAGGGAGCTTAGTTGACATAGTACTACTATTCCACAGTTGTGCAAAACAATCAAAACAGTTTTACAGTATAATGTTTAAAATCTATAATTAAAAGTTAAATTTGATTTCATTCACCTAACCGGTGGGAGAAATATAGATGGGGTGTCATTTTAAAGGTTTAAGTCTGACACTTAATATTTTGAGCTACTAGTGCAACTAATCTCCATTCAGAGAATAATGTTTTATTTGTAACAATATTTTGTCTACATTATAACACTGAATTTCTTAAAATAGCTTTGCATAAGTAAAACCCAGCCACTGGGGATGCACAAGCCAGTGCATTTCTTTGTGCCAGTCCCAAGCCTGGATAAATGTGGAGGGTTACGTCAGGAAGGGCATCCGGTGTAAAACCTCTGCAAAATAACATATGCGGACAACAATACAGATTTCTATACCAGATTGGTCGAGGCTCGGATTAACAGCAACTGCCACCAGTACTGTTAGCCAACAGGGTGCTGGCGGAAATTGGGCTATTGTTGGCCGAAGGTAAGGTTACCATACATCTGGGTTTCCCCGGACACGTCCTCTTTTTTGGGCTCCTGTCCGCTGTTCCAGGTTTTGATTGGCTCGTTTACTGGCATACAGGCCAATCAAAAATCCCCAAACATGGACCTTTTTTTTTTTTTTTTTGCTCTTCAACCTAAGAGGACAAAATAATATGTGCTGGTAGCAGCACATTTTTTTCGTCCTCTTTTACATACAAAGAATTATGGCAACCCTAGCCGAAGGAGAAGAAGAGGGGGAAGGCATGCCCGAAAGCAGAAAGAGAGGAGGAAGGTTAGGAGTGTAGTACTGAGGGTAGGAACTTTGAATGTTGGCAGTATGACTGGTACAGGGAGAGAGCTAGCTGATATGATGGAGAGAAGGAAGGTTGATCTATTGTATGTGCAAGAGACCAGATGGAAGGGGAGTAAGGCCAAGTGTATAGGAGGTGGGTTCAAATTGTTCTATCATGGTGTGAATGGGAGGTGAAATGGGGTAGGTGTTATCCTGAAGGGATAGTATGCCAAGAGTGTTTTGGAGGTGAAAACAGTGTTGGATAGAGTGATGTTTATGAAGCTGGAAATTGATGGTGTAATGATGAATGTTGTTAGTGCATATGCTATGCAAGTTGGGTGTGTGATGGATGAGAAAGAAAAATTATGGAGTGAGTTGGATTAAGTGGTGGTGAGTGTACCCAAGGGTGAGAGACTGGTGATTGGAGCAGTGTTCAATGGGCATGTTGGTGAAGGGAACAGAGGGGATGAGGAAATGATTGGCAGGTATGGTGTTAAGGAGAGTAATGCAGGTCAGATCGTAGTGGATTTTGTGAAAAGGATGGACATGGCTGCAGTGAATATGTATTTTATGAAGAGGGAGGAGCATAGGATGACGTACAAGAGTGGAGGAAGATGCACACAGGTGGATTATATCCTATGCAGGAGGGCCAGTCTGAAGGAAATTGGAGACTGTAAGCTAGTGACAGGGGAAAGTGTAGTAAGGCAGCATAGAATGGTGGTCTGTAGGATGATGTTGGTGAGCAAGAAGAGGAGGACAACTGTGAGAGCAGTGCCAAGGATCAAATGGTGGAAGTTGAAAAAGGGTTCAGAGAAGAGTTAAAACAGGCACTGGGGGGGGCAGTGAAGAGTTACCGAATAGCTGGGTAACTACAGCAGAGATGGCAAGGGAGACAGCTAGAAAGGTGCTTGGTGTGACATCTGGACAGAGGAAGGAGGACAAGGAGACCTGGTGGTGGAATGAGGAAGTACAGGAGAGTATACAGAGGAAGAGGCTGACGAAGAAGAAATGGGATTGTCAGAGATGAAGAAAGTAGACATGAGTATAAGAAGATGAGGAGCATGGTAAAGAGAGAGGTGGCAAGGGCTAAGGATAAGGCATATGGAGAGTTACATGAAAGGTTGGACACTAAAGAGGGAGAAAAAGACCTATACCAATTGGCTAGACAGAGGGACCGAGCTGGGAAAGATGTGCAGCAAGTAAGGGTAATAAAGGATAGTGAGGCAAAGGTACTCACAAGAGAGGAGAGTGTGTTGAGCAGATAGAAAGAGTACTTTGAGGGGCTGATGAATGAAAAGAATGAGAGAGAGAGAAGGTTGGATGATGTGGAGATAGTGAACCAGGAAGTGAAACAGATTAGCAAGGAGGAAGTATGAACAGCTATGAAGAGGATGAAGAATGGAAAGGCTGTTGGTCCATATGACATACCAGTGGAAGCATGGAGGTGCTTAGGAGAAATGGCAGTGGTGTTTTTAACCATATTGTTTAATGAAATCTTGGAAAGTCAGAAGATGCCTGAGGAGTGGAGAACAAGTGTTTTGGTACCTATTTTTAATAATAAGGATGATGTGCAGAGCTGTAGTAATTACAGAGGGATAAAACTGATCAGTCACAGCTTGAAGTTATGGGAAAGAGTAGTGGAAGCTAGGTTAAGAAGGAAGGTGATGATTAGTGATCAGCAGTATGGTTTCATGCCAGGAAAGAGCACTACAGATGCGATGTTTGCTCTAAAAGTGTTGATGGAGAAATATAGAGAAGGTCAGAAGGAGTTGCATTGTGTCTTTGTGGACTTGGAGAAAGCATATGATAGGGTGCCTAGAGAGAAGTTGTGGTATTGTATGAGGAAGTCAGGAGTGGCAGAGAAGTATGTAAGAGTGGTACAGGATATGTACGAGAGTAGTATGACAGTGGTGAAGTCTGCAGTGGGAGTGACAGATGTGTTTATGGTGGAGGTGAGATTACATCAAGGATCAGCTCTGAGCCTTTCTTATTTGCAATGGTGATGGACAGGTTGGCAGACGAGATCAGACAGGAGGCCCTATGGACTATGATGTTTGCAGATGACATTGTGATCTGTAGTGAGAGTAGGGACCAGGTTGAGGAGACCCTGGAGAGGTGGAGATATGCTCTAGAGAGGAGAGGAATGAAGGTCAGCAGGACTAAGACAGAATATGTGTCTGTGAATGAGAGGGAGGATAGAGAAATGGTGAGGATGCAGGGAGTAGACTTGGCAAATGTAGATGAGTTTAAGTACTTGGGATCAACAGTTTAGAGTAATGGTGAATGTGGAAAAGAGGTGAAGAAGAGAGTACAGGCAGGGTGGAATGGGTGGAGAAGAGTGTCAGGAGGGATTTGTGACAGATGGGTACCTGTAAGAGTGAAAGGAAAGGTCTACAAGAGGGTAGTGAGACCAGCTATGTTGTATGGGTTGGAGATGGTGGCACTGACAAAAAGGCAGGAGTCAGAGCTGGAAGTGGCAGAGTTAACAATGTTAAAATTTACACTGGGTGTGACAAGGATGGACAGGATTAGGAATCAGTATATTAAAGGGTCAGCTCAGGTTAGATAGTTTGGAGACAAAGTCAGAGAAGCGAGATTGCATTGGTTTGGACATGCTGAGGAGGGATGCTGGGTATATTGGGAAAAGGATGCTAAGGATGGAGCTGCCAGGTAAGAGGAAAAGAGGAAGGCCTAAGATAAGGTTTATGGATGTGGTGAGAGAGAACATGCAGGTGGTTGGTGTGACAGAGCAATATGCAGAGGACAGGAAGAAATGGAAACAGATGATCCGCTGTGGCAACCCCTAACGGGAACAGCCGAAAGAGAAGAAGAATCTATACATAAGTAAATCTGGAAAGGTAATACACAGCTGAAGAATTGGAGGGGGGCTAATTTAGATTTCTGTAACAGCATTTATCTTTAGTATATAAACATATAGGATATAGCAGCTCATTGCTGACCACTGGAAAGCCTCACAAAAGGATATATTTAATTTAATTTAAAAGTAAATGTGAAATAAATGCTTTGATATTGTGACTGTATGACTAATGCTCTTATAAAGATTAAACCAATGGGTGTGTTTCCAAATGCAGATACTTTTCAGAGATTGTTCACTACAGACTCCTGGGAATCAACATTTCTCATAAAATACTGTGCTGTTATGTCTGCTTAGTAAAGGAGATGTGCATAGGTGCTTGGTATGGCAAATCAGGCAAGGAAACACATATGGCATTTTAGGTTCATAGATTCACAGATGTTTACCAGGCTAACAACCACAAAGGACTTTGTGAACAATTTACAGGCTGTCTGTGTCCATCAGAGAGCGAGAGAGAGATAAAGGTGCCAAACCAGGTATGAATTTCCTATTCCCCATCCAGTTGTCCAAGCTGCACTTGAACTGGATTAGGGAGGAACTCTGCTGTATATGGATGGGGAGCCTGTTCCAGAGAAGGGGGTAGTCTCTGGAATACATTCCTGTCTCTCCAGCAGGTCCTATTTATTTCATAGGTAAAGTTTAAATCTTTAGAATGGGCATTTTTGGTGATGTTTGTCTTGCAAATATGCAAAAGATCCGTCAGAGTGGGGTCTGACAATGCTTTGCATGTCAGGCATAGATCTCCCCTCAAGAGCCTGTAGGAGACAGAACACAGGGTTAGGGACTTGATGCACTCTGCACAGGACATGTTACTTACATTCTAGTCAATGCATTACATTGCATTCTTTTAGTCAGGAAACTCAGTGGATGTTTCAGTTGTTGAATATACCTGATAAGGTACATACCAAAGGGGCATTGTACTCAATGATAGGTCTGATGAATGCCAAATACAGTGGAACAATGACTTCCTTGGACCTAGATGCCATGCCTGTGTTTATAAGTTGCACAACAAAGAATGATTTCGTCACTATTGCAGACACATGATGGTCAAAGGCTAAATTACTGTCTATGTGTGTCCCCAAGTCCCGAAATACTTGGTCAACTTTTAGGGGTGTGTCATCAATATGATAGTTACCAGGGGTGAATGGCTTCCTGAAGGATGCTGTTATGCATTTCTTGGTATTTAGTTTTAGTCCATGGCTGTGGTACCTGTCGTTTGTCTGTGTCAGCCTTTCCTGAAGGACATTTGTGTTGGTGGGTGATTAAATGGCAGCTCCTAATTTACAATCATCTGTAAATGTAGTCAGCCAGAGGCCATTGACATTGACCTTGACTTCAGAGAAGTAAATTCCAAAAAGAAGCAGTCCCAGGACTGATCCCTGAGGGACTCTGCTTGTGATTGGCCTCTTTGTAGAGATGGACTCCCAATTCTAACTTTCCATCGGGTGAAAGAAAAGGTTCGTACCTAACCTGTTACGTTTATCAACAATGCCAGAGTGGGGCAATGTGTCAAATGGCTTGGCCAGGTCAAGATACACAGTGTGAGACATTTTGCCCTCATCCATAGCTTTGATGACTTTCTCAAAGAAGTCCACCAGGATGAATAGGTATGACCTGCCCTTGATGAAACCAAACTGGGCTGTGTCCAATGTCTGGAGGTTTCCTATGCAGATTTCTATGACTGTTACTGAAAATGTGCCAAAAAAGGATTTGAAACCCATTTTTGAACTGTACAACATTCCTTGTTAGTATGTTGTATTTTCCTTTGAGGTGATCTGTTGTGCCTCTCTGTGATAAATAATGTCAACTAAGGATGCTGTTTCTATGTGGATTAGCCCTGCATATTGGTTAACAATACAAATAAGTGAATAAAATAAATTATGAAGTGTTGCCCCAAGAATATTATTTATTCTGCAAAAAAAAAATAGTTTGCTTGTTATAGCAATGATCTAGCTAGTCTATGCGTATTTCCCTTTTATGAATTGCATACAGGCACTGAAGGTACACTTTGTCAAAATGAATTAAACTGATTCCAAATAACTTTACAGTAGAAGATTTCTTGCTGTTTCCCCACTGTCATAGCAGTGTATAGATGTTATTTTCAATCTGTTCATAGATAAGTACTAGGCTAGCTTCCATTTCAAGGCATTTTAAGCCTAGTCAACTTCACTTAGAAGACGAGAATCGAATGCTGCACCTTGTGCCTTCAAGGTAACCCCCTTAACCATTACACCAATTGTCAATCCTGTTAGATGAAGTTAATCAAAATGTTTACTAAACTGACATGGCAGAGAAGACACACACACACACGCACACACACGCACACACACACACACACACACACACACACACACACACACACACACGCACGCACGCACACACACACACACACACACACACACACACACACACACACACACACACTCACACACACACACACAGTATTAGTGGGCACAAATTTAACATCTGTAGCATTTAAAACAAGTTATCAGCATCTCACAAGATATACATTTTTGAAAGGAAACTTTAATTTGTGAAAGTCCAAACTATTTACAAATATCAATACAATAAGCCCTAAAGAACAACTGAAAAAATTAGAGCATTAATTTGGTTCAAAGTTGGGCAAAAACTCTTCTTAGAACATTTAGTCTACCCTAACCCGTCAGGAAGTATATATCAATGAAAATCGTGAATCATCAATAACACATTAGCTGTTCAGAATGCAACACTATTGATGTGCTTCTGTCTCTTTATCTTGCCATTCACAAGACATCCCATCGCATTTGAGAGCCAAAACTGAGATCTCACAAGCAGTGAAAAATCATTTGAGATTTTGCCAGTAAGAGTGTCAGGAGAACTTGGACAACAAGTAGGAGTTCAAGTAGAAGATGGTCATGACTCTGCCTCACTGAAAATTTCAGACTTGATTTAGTTCACCCTAATTAGTGTTCACAGCTTTTTCTATTCTTAGTTAACACTTACTATTTGGTGAGCTGCCACAGCACAGCATAACCTTTATCTTTTCAAACTGAAGAAAAAATATATTTCACCCTTTTGCTTCTTATCTGCACCTCTGTTAACTATATGTACTAAATCTGAGTCTGTCTCCAGGGGCCCTTACACCTATGCTAACTATATGTACTAAGTCTGAGGTTGTTCATACACTTCTGTCAATTATGTGTGCTCACTCTGAGTTTTCTCTTATATCTCTGTTAACTATGTATATAACCTCTGAGATTGCCTTTATGCCTCAGTTAACTACATATATAAAGAGTACCTCTGAGATTGCCCCCTACCTCTAACTATATGTACTAACTTCGAAGTTATATAGATATATATTTATATGGGTCCACTATGTGATCCTGAAATGCTGAAATCCCAAATTTCAGTATTTTGAAATTACATAGCTGAAAACTTAAAGTTCCGAAACTGGAAGAAGCGCAAAATTCAAAATCCTGAAGCACGGAGATGTTGAATTTCCGCTTCCGCTGGTGCGGTGTGTGGATGGATGGGTGGAAGTTTAGGTAAGTATGTATGTGTAAGTGTGTTGGTTAGGGGCTTTAGTGTATGTAAGTTTGTGTTGTGACTGTGATTTGTGTATGTGAGGGACTGTAAAATGTGTGAGTGTGAGTTTCCTTTGTGTGTCTGTTTGTACAATCTCTGAGTTAGAATATATAAGTGGGGATGTGTGGTGGGTGCAGCCCCCCACATGGGGGGGTGCAGGGGGGCTTGCCCCTCTACTTATCTGTAGTGTAGTATTATTTATTTGATTGTGGGAGAGTAGTGTGTATGTGTATGTGTTTGCTGTATGTGTAGAGTACGTTCGAGATTTTGAATTTCACAGTTGTGCGGTTTCGGAAATGTGTGTTGTAGTTGGGTTTTCGGCTATGTAATTTCGAAATACTGAAAGTTTGGGATTTCAGTATTTTGGGATTACATAGTGGACCCATATATATATATATATATATATATATATATATATATATATATATATACATACATACACACACACACACACACACACACACACACACATATATATTTATACTAACTCTGACCTTTTCCCTTACACTTCTGTTAACTTAATGGAATAAACCTGATGTTGTCCCTACATTTGTCCTTACATCTCTGTTAACTATATATTTTAACTCTGAGGTGGCTGCAAGGCAGAGAAGAAGGAATACTCCAAGATGCTACAAGCCTATCTTTAGTATGTGCATTATCAAATATTCACAATTGCAGTCTCAAAAAGGAGAGGATCATAGTTACATTCCTTGCAGATGAAATCTGCTCCCCATATGGAACACTTCTAACCTAGACATTATGTGCAATAATAAGATTTTCAAAGCTTTCCAAGTTAGTCAGGAGAGAAATTGGACACCAAGCAAGGTTTCAATTTGAAGATGGTCAGGCCTTTGTCTTCACTGAAAACTCCAAACTTGCTTTCGTTCTTCACAATTAGTGTTCACAGCTTCTTTTGTTTTTAGTTATTTATCACTCTTTGGTGTGCTTCCACAGAACTGCATTACCCTTATCATTTCAAACTGAAGGAAAAAAAGCAGAATTTTCCTGGGAAAAGGCTGAAACTTCATGTAAGGCAATATATATGTATACTATGTTGCAAATCAGAATGCATTCTGATTCTGATGTGTGTTATTCATAGTTCAGTAAAGAAAATAATAAAATTATTTAATGACAAAAAAGCAGTCTTTTGAATTGTCAGGGTTATTTCTAACTTTTAGAACATTTTGGCAATAATCTCTCTCTCTCTTGCACAGTCATATTCAGGTATCATTTTATTATGTTCTTTTGTTTTGCCAGAGACCATGAAATTATCACCAAAGCTCTTTTTGGGAATGCTTTGTAACACTTGCTGTTGTTGTTGTTTGTCTTTTGGCTTTTCTCTGTTAGGGGTCGCCACAGCGGAACACCGGTCCGCTAAATGATTGGCAGTTGGTTTTTATGGTGTCGAGTTGCCAGCCCTACGCCCAACCTTCAGCAAAGGCACGCCCATTCAATGCATGTCTTTTGAACGCCCACTCGACCACAGGGAGGACATGCAGACTCCACACAGAAGGCACTCCCAACCCAAGCCGAGAATCAAACGGGAGAACCTCTTGCTGTGAGGCAACAATGCTACCGCTGCACCACCGCGGCTGTATGATGCTGAAATATTTCTGGTACACTGTTTACTTCAGATATTAACCTCTCATACACTCTGAGACTAATGTGTGCTAAAAATGTTGATGTACTTCTTTCTGAGTACAGCTTTAACTGACTGCAACCTAATTTCAAATTATCTTTGATGAAAATGAATACATTGCTTGGTTTTATATATTTTCAAACATTTTTAATGTTCTTTGTATTGCTTGGATTACCATTCTTATGTTTATAGATATTCAAATTTCATTAATTTTCTGTTTTGATTTTGCTTAGTTAACAGTTAATTACATCCACAGTGATAACCCTGTACTTTTTTCTGATACCCATCTATGCTAGTTTGTTCTGTTCTTCCTCTGCTTTATATGCATATAAGTGAAAAAGGCTTCCTGTTTGGATGTGTGTTTAATAAAAACATTTGGGATTATGAATAAATTCATGTAACAATCTTTCAACTTTCCATTTCAGCCATTTTGCACTTATTTTTATTGCATTGTTTGTTAGGGTTTTCCTTTTTATTATGTCTGTATTTATCTTTTTGTTTTTAAGTTTTTCCTCTGGAACTTCTGCACAGTCGCACATAATAATTCACGTTATTGTATATTATGCATTTTGGCTCTTGTTGAATATTCACACTTGTGTGGGTATAGTCCGCCACATTATCTGCATAATAAGCTACAACCCCTTCCTGTCTCTTTTACATTTCTAGAGACCTTGCATAGTCATTGACATCCTGATTTTATTTCTGCATAATAATGTACTTTTCTTTGACTTTTTCTGTTGTAAAGCATTGCACCATCTGTGCTTTTAATTCTTGTTCCATCCTGTGAAACTACACCTCTTTGCCATTGACTTTAACCTAGTATGTCACATACCTGTTTGCTTTATCTTCTTAGATTCATGCTTTTTTAAAGCTAAACATTTCAAACTGTTCATTTGTCTCTGGCTGGCGATAATGTTCTATCTTTACTGAATAACAATGCATGTTCTACATTGCTCACATACTTTGTGTTCTTTTCCGCTAACATATGTAAGAGTAATTTAATTCTACTGTCATTATTTATGTTCAGGGGCATTATACAGTTGTGTGTCTTTACTACTCAGCTTGTTCAAAGCAGAACCTAGGCAGGATGTGTCACAGTCCGTGTCAATTTCAGGGCAGACTTTGCATTTCTAGCAAAATGTACTTTACCTCTTACTTTCATGCTTTTTGTTTTCTGTAATTGTTTGATGATTTATCTTACTAGTTATTCTGTTATTTGAGTACTGTGCTGTCAGTCCCTTAGCCATTTTAATTAAAATGTTTCCCTTAGCTTTGAAGGTTATGGAGAAGCGCTGTGCAATGTACTGAATGTGTATGTGGAACCTGAGATATGAGTTAGATAACCTAAGTAGAAGGCTTGGGATGTCTTGTTGAGGAGGCAGACATACAATGGTGTAAGACTTTACCAGAACTGTTCAAACCTTAATCAGATTAACAAGCATGCCTCAAGCCTCCTACAATAGAAGAACTGTTTGTGACTATATGCATACAGCAGTATTAGTGAGTACCATTAATTGCTGTTTATTGTATCACATTATTTATTAATACTTTTACAGCAAACAGGATTTTTTTGTGCAAAAGAACATCTTTATAGGAAAAAGTCTGTGCAATCTAATACTAAAACTGCATAAAATAAGATCTGATCCTTGTATTTTAAAAGCTAAACCCATTTCAGTAGTGCAGAAGTGTGTACAGCATACTTTGCTAAAGGTTTATCCCAGAGCCAAATTCCCAAACACAGATGAACAGGGAAGAGTTCATGCTATACACTTTATGGAAGCCTGCTTCCCCCACATAATAACATTGTCATTTTGTGATCAGTTAGTGAAGGAGGTGAGAGCTGATGACTGGTGAAGAACGCTCAAATGTTATTTGTACACCTCATGCCTGCTGTATTCTTAATACAGGTACTTAATATAAAGCTTCCTACTGCCTGATATGAAACATGTTATCAAATAACTTAGGGCATAATTTAAAAAGATGTGCAGCATTTATTTATTTATTTTTTGTCTTCAGATGATCGGTTATGTCACTGTGTAATAACTCTGTAGTAAACTGTGTTTATTAAACAAAGCATTTGCTCATACTACTTAGATGTCCAAAATTTTGCAGAATGTCCAGATTATGTTTCATATTTTTGGTCTGTTCCTCATAAATGTGCTGTTCTCTGTCAGATTATTGAGGACTGAAGATAGATAATTACAGACATTTGTGTTTCAGACTTGATAACATACAGAAAATACATGCTATTGCAAAACTTACTATTATAGCAATGTTTTAAGTTTCAAATACTAATGTTTAAAAATCTATCCCTAATTTTGAGCCTTTGCCCATCCCCATTATTTTTGGCGCTGTCAACTTTTCATCTTAAAAATGGAAAAAAAAGTCTTGGCCTTAGTTACCAAGACTCAACATTGTTTCTCCCTTGCTTTGATTGTACTCATCTTTCATATGTGCCGTACAGCTTGATGCTGCAAGTAAACTTTATTTGGCTCAGCTTTAAGTACTATAAGAATGAAACAATGGAGCTAATTCAAAAACGGCATGATAATTATTGATCAAATTAAATTAAATTAAATTACATTAAATTAATTGAAGAGACTCCATGTTGGTTGATTTAGATGCCCAAAAGGGAAAAAAAGAGCTTTAGCCATTTTTGAGCGTAGGAATACTGAAGAAAGCTGAATACATTACCACTGAATGTCTATCTGTTCATTCTTTCATTCTCTAGTTTCCTGCTTAATTTATTTCAGGGTTGAGGATTGCAGTCATTAGGTGCAAGTGGAAGGTAGAGGAATTAATCCTGAATGTGACACAAACCCATATCAAGATGCATATATATATCTATATATATATATATATATATATATATATATATATATATATATGTGTGTGTGTGTGTGTGTGTGTGTGTGTGTGTGTGTGTGTGTACGTGTATGTATATGTGTATATATATACATTTATTTATTTATTTATTTATTTTACATTTGTTTGCCAGGGAAGTCTGACTGGGCAGGGCTGCCCATTTTCCAGTGGAGGCCTGGGCAGATAAGCTCCACAGAAAATATATCAATGTAAAGTACACATGTAACAATTTAGAAAAGAAAAAACATTTAGAAAAATAACATTCAAAATTGTCAAAGAACCTCACATGAGGATTAGTTGTTCAAAGTATAAGTTCAGAATATGCTAGACATTGCTGTACATATAAACATTATGATAAAGAATTGCTGCATACACAATACAATAACAGTGATTTGAAGAATACGTTCAGAATATGCATACAGTGCTATATATAATGATATTATATAGAAGACTAAAGCACCATGTTCAATAATAGCCTCACATCAGGCTTTGTGCCCACTGAATGGCGCACAATAACAGTTATCCCACTCCACAAAGGGGTAGCCACCACTGATCCCAGGAACTATCGACCTATTAGCCTGACGAGCCTGGTCTGCAAGGCCATGGAACGTATCATCATGGAACTCATAAACAAAGACATTGGTAACCTCTAAACTCTGGATCCCACCCAGTTCGGGTTTGCGAAAGGTAGATCATGCCTCCTGAACCTGATTGACTTTTTTGAGGCAGTCACCAAAGCCGTGGATGAGGGTAAGGTGGTTCACAGAGCCTATCTTGACCTCGCCAAGGCTTTTGACACCATCCCCCATTCTGGAATTATAGCTAAACTCACTAAACTAGGTATAAATCCCTACATCACAAGATGAGTTGCCAACTGGCTCCCTGACAGAACCCACACTATAAAAGTTGCAGACTCCAAATCTGACCTCAAGGCAGTGACAAGTGGAGTGCCACAGGGTTCCGTCCTGGGACCTCTCCTGTTTGGTATCTACTTCTCTGAAGTACAGGCTAACACAGAAGGCCTCTGGCTGATGAAGTTTGCACATGACTGCAAACTAGGACCCATAGTCAAGTACCCAAATGATGTGGACATCCTACAGAAGGGCCTCACTGAGACAGATGCCTGGTGTCAGAGCCATGGCCTCAAGCTCAATGCCAAAAGGTGCAGTGTCATCCCCTTTGGTAAAAACTCTGTACCCATGAACTACCACATAGGCAGCAATCTACTTAACACCAAATGCATGATAAGAGACCTTGGGACCCAGGTGGACAGTAGTCTCTCCTTTGATAGTCACATCGCCACAGTAGTCAGGAAGTCCTTCTACGTGGCACACCTCATCATAAAAGGGTTCTCATCTAGGAAAAAGAGGTCATTGTTCTGCTCTACTCGTCACTCATTATACCCATTATAGAGTACAATGCCCCTTTTGGAATGTACCTCACACGACATCTGCAGCAGTTGGAAAGACCAAAGAATTACCTCACAAAGAGGATTACTGGCCTCAAACAAATTCCCTACACTGACTCCCTCAAAAAACTCCAGCTTTACTCCGTAGCATATCGCCTACTCCAAGGTGATCTCTGCTTAACATATAAAGCTATGTCAAACCCAGAGCTGTTGGACATGCTACACCTAAAGAAATCCCAATCCCTCCAAACTACACGCTCTAGGGACCTAAACCTTGTCACCACAATAAACAGGACACGCTGGATGGATAGATTCCTGTCCCAGAGACTTCCTATACTCTGGAACAAGCTGCCCATCTATGTCAAGCAAAGTTCTTCATTAGCACTCTTCAAGAAAAATCTTGATGAGTGGATGGGAAATAGGAAATACACCCCAGGGATCACTTCTGTGTCTCTGCTGGACAGTGGCACAGGAAAATAACTTCCTTGGGTGGCGCAAGCTATGGTACCTTGCTGGCTAGGCTTACGTAGGCCCTTGGGTCGATAGCCTAGTACCTACCTATGAACCTATAAGAAATTACTTCACACACAATTAAAAAGAAATTAACTGAGTCTGAAGTAATAAGAAGACACTATAACAAATATATTCTAGGTAGAGAGGAGATGTAGGAATATAGTGGTCTTGGATGAGTTAGCCAGGGTCAGAGCATGTACATATCCATGATTTGAAGACAGAGGATTTTAGCTGATTTTTGAAGCTAGATTTGATTGTCAGTATCTGGATTTCAAGTGGGAGGAAGTTTTTTTGCAATAGTATTACAGTAAAAGGAATGTCCTGAGATGTGTTTGCTTTTGGATACTTTAGTCAGCCTTTTTTTGGTGGATCTCACCAACTACTTTTGGTGTAATGGTTAATTAGGCCTTGTAGGGTTGGAGTTTTGTTGGGGTGGTAGAGAATTTGGTGAGCTAGGGTGAGTTGGTTTAGGGTCAGTATGTTTGGTAATTCGAGCCAAGATAGTTTCCGAAGGGCTTGACAATGGCGGGATCTATAGAAAGAGTGAGTAGCAAATTTAGCTATTTTGTTGTAGCAAGTGGATAATTTGTTTAGATCACATTTATTTAAGTTACCTAAAACAGGAGAAGCATATAGAAGTGTGGAAATGATGTGGGTTCTTGCTAAGATAGCTTTACTATTAGTAGTCAGATAGTTCTTGCATCTATACAGTGAGACAAGTTTTTTGTGCACTTTTATTATGGGTTGGGCTATGTGCTTGTCAAATTTCACATTTTGGTCAATGATGACCCCTAGTAGCTTGGTTTGTGCAACTGGTGAGATATGGGTATTGTCAGAAGTGATAATACTAAAGGGGGAATGGGATCTATAGCCTTGGGGGGATGGAAGAGCATAAGCTGGGTCTTTTTGAGGTTGAGTATTAATTGATAGTCCAATAACCAGGTTTCAATGGCTGTAAAGGATTCTTGGATTTTCTTCTGTAGTAGTTGGAGAGAGGGGGCTGAGTAGATTAGGAGAGAGGAGGCTGAGCAGATTAGATTGGAGTTGACATATTGGACTACGCTTGCATGAAGGGTGGCTTTATGGAGGTTATTAGTGAATACTGTGAAGAGCAAAGGTCTGAGTATAGATCCTTGAGGTATACCTAAGGTAACAGGGAGAAGGTGGGATAGGGAGTCCTGCTACTTAACTGCTTGCTGGTGATTGGAAAGATAGTCTTTAAACTATAGGAGTGTAGAGATATTTAGTTTAAGTTCTGAGAGCACCGCCAATAGGACAAGTCCAAAAAGACAGTAAATACGAGATTGCCTGCATTCCACGGTTGATTAACGAGGTTGGTGAAGTTGATGAGAGCAGTGGTGGTGTTGTGGCTAGGGCAAAAACAGTGTTTAGTTTCAGCTAGGAGGTTGTTAGATAAAAGGTAGTTTAGTATTCGGGAATGTATAAATTTTTCTAGGATTTTAGACAGTAGTGATAGTATGGCTATCAGGTGGTAATTGGATAACTCGGTTGAGCTACCACCTTTGTGTAGAGGTATTATATGTGAGATTTTCCAGAAAAGTAAGACTTGTTGTTCGAAGATGGATCTGTTGATAATTATAGAGATAGGGTATGAGATAGCTTTGGCTGCGATCTGGTGGCATTCTGCTGGGAGTTTATCAGAAGCTAGGTTAGGGGGTCTTAGTTTGGTCTGGTATCTGAAGATTGTACTGGTTTGAGGGAGAAATAGTTTTGGTTAGTTCAGGAGTTTAGCAAATCTGGGAGGGCTGTGGAAAAAGTGTTTGTTGACAGTTTCAAAATGGAGTTATTAAAATATACATTGAATTGTGTTGCAATGTTGGTAGTGGCTGTGTCGATATTTGGGAGGAGGGCAGTACCTGTTTTTCCAGGATGGAGAATTGTATTTATGGCTGCCCAGAAACTTTGGGGGTTGGAGTTATGCTTAGTTTGTATATTGGAGTAATGGGTTTTCTTATCCATTCTTATTTGTTTTTTTGCTGTATTTCTTAATTCAAGGAATAATTGCCTGTTCGTGTTAGTTTTGTTATTACACCAAGTGTCCCAAGCTTTATCCCTTTACTTTAGTAGAAGTCGGGTACTTTTGGTGAGCCAGAGGGCAGAGTTGGACTTTGTTTAAATTATTCTAGGGGGAACAAGTTGGTTTAGTATGTTGAGAAATGTGGAGTTGAAGTGGTCTACTGCCTGATCAAGGGGAGGGTTGAGAGGGGTGGCAGTTACAGTGGTTTAGTGCTGTTATGAGGTCATCTACTCTAAAGATTTTTGTGTAGTGTATATGTTTGAGGGAAATATTTTTTGTGGGTTTGATTTGTTTTATTAATACAAAGGTAGGGAGGTGATTGCTTAGGCTGTCAGGTAGGGTGCCAGAGTATTGTGTCAAGGATGGGTGAGTAGTGCGGATCCAGTCTAAAATGGATTATTTTTTGGTAACCTTGTCTATTCTATTTGGGGTTTGGATAATCTGAGTGAAGCCATGTAGGTTTATGGTTTAGGTTTAGTGGGAAGGGGTTTGTTTGTTGAAGCCCAGTCTATGTTAAAGTCACCTAAAATTAGTGTTTCATGGGGAAAGGAATTGGATGCCCAATGGATTATTGACTCCAGTGTGTTAATATTGTCACCGGGAGGGATGTATGAACTTAGCATGTTCAATTGTTTTTGTGGGTTGATTGAAATTAGGGATGCTTATGTTTAAAAGGTCAACTGTAAGGTTATTTTTGAAAAGAAGCGTGATCCCCTGCATCCTCTTTTGGCTGTGTGGTCTTTTCTGAGTAGGTTATAGCTAGGGGAAAGTAATTCATTGTATTTGATATGTTGCTTATGCCATGTTTCAGTGAGGAGTACAAAATCAGGGCCATAAAGGGATTGCGCTGCATGGAGTTCATCAATTTTGATAAGTATACTTCTTACAGTGATATTAAGAATTAATAGGTCAGCAGTTCTTCTAAGGGAGGTTAGGTTAAATTTAGCCTGGTTAAAGTTGCTATTGGGGTTAGTTGAAGGACCAAGATTTGGTTGAATGTCACCGCTAAGTAACAGTTGAGAAGCAATGTTCACAATAGTCTGTTAGGTATTTAGAGATAGATAGGTCATATTGTATGGAGATGCAACCTTTTGTAGAGTAATGGGGAATTTTAAATGGGATTAATTCTAAGTTTGAATGATTGTAGATTGTGGAAGAAATATGTACTGGAATTTGGGTTAGTTTGGAGGAATTGAGCTGGGTGGGTAATTTACTGTTTAGATTGTTGTTGAGGTTATGTTGGTATGAAGTGAGGTGGGTTGCTATAAAGAGATTTATAATAAATAAGGAATGCAAGGAGTACACAGTGGACATGAGTATGATTAGTAATAATGCATAAGGGTAGATAGGATCAGGTGGGGGGAGGAGTTAGGTCAGGTTGGGCATAGTAGCTGGGAGGGTAGTAGTGGGTGTGTATCTATAGCTAAACTTTAATTGGTTGAGTGGTTGTGCTGATTATTGAGAGTTTGGAAATAGATATTGGGTTTATGATTAGATGGTTTAGGAGTATGGGTGTTGGCCAGTTAGCTATAAATTTGTTGAGTTGGGGGTAGTTGGGAATAGGGTAGGGTCAGGGAGCAGAGTGAGCCCAAGAAGAACAAGGGTGAATGGAGTGGCCAGATCTGAAAAAGGTGGGTGAAATATGGTGAAAAAAGAAAACCTATTTGTTCAGCAATTGGGCTAACAGACCTAGGCTAGACAGTCTGCATGGTTTTCTATAGATAATTTTAGTGTTGTTCCTAATTACTATGCACAGTTTAAGGGACAAAGTGTTGTACAGTTGCAAAGTTGAAACACAGTCTACACTGAGGGACAGGGTTATTTTATGCTGTTAGGTAAAGAATTCTGGTGGGGGAGGTGTAAGAGTTTAGCAATATGTGACCCAGTAAGGTGTGCTTGCCATTAAAATATACAGACAAAAAAGCACAAAGAAACAATTCCACAATTACGGATTAATTTGGTGGAGGACCATACATGCACCCTAAAAGATTTACGTGCACTCAGTTTCATTGATTGTGCACATTTCCTGAAAGGTAAAGGAGGTACTGTGGGAATTCCAGTTTCCTTCCAGCTTGAGGGGGACATGTGGGAGACGTTTTATAGACACACACACACACACACACACGTGCACAAACACACACACACACACACACACACACACACACACACACACACACACACACTCATTTACAAATCACATAAAAACTAAAGCAATCTGGAGAAATGCTAATTTGCCTACAGCATATCTTTGCAATGTAGGAGAAAACTGTAGTAACCTATGAAGACTCATGTAGACAGAGGGAAGAGAAGCATATCCCACGCAGGAGACAACTCAGCTGAGAACCAAACTAGGGACACAATCTTTGCAATGAGGGAATGCTCTACCCTCCTGTACCACCCAACATCCATACAATATAGGTTAATTATTTATAAGATTATATATAAAACAGCTAGAAAAAGATAAGCAAACAAAGACAAAAAATAAGTTACGAGAAGAAATTGGTATACAGTAAAACATATTTATCTCCTACTACAGAGCACTACATTTCACCTACAACAACAAACTGACTAGTTAAAAATATGATTATGAAAACCAATTTCTGCAACATATAAAACAAACCCTCTGAAAAAAGCAGCAAAAAGAGGGAAAATTCCACCAATTCCACTTTATTCACCAGTAACAAATCAGAATCCAAGTTACATCTAAATAAAATCAGTTTAAATACCCTAGGATTCAGTCAGTAATTTAATTAAACACCCACCGTAATTAACCCTTAAAGACATTTAAATAACATATATTGTGTTTGATCCACATACCAACAAGATAAATTCTTAAAATAATATTAAGCTAATATACTAAACATTTTTATATAAACACTATTAAAATACACAAACAGTATAAATATAATGTGTCTAAAAACTTTTATATGTAAAATATGTGTCACATTTATACATAATATGATTTGAGTTTAAGCACACTAGCTATCGAAATAGACTCATTCAAGCCAGGGGGAACTGTGGCACTAACCTTAGTTGCCAAAGCAACTCCTTATACTCAATAAGATCACCCCACGGTCCCCCCCAATATTGCTTGTAAACTGTATCAAGCCCCAAAAATAAAAAAACTGTGGTCAGGAAAATTCTAGTGTGCTTAGACTCAAATCATATTATATTATATTATTACTATCATAGTATGTTATATTTAAACGTGACATATATTTTACATATAAAAGTTTTTAGACACATTATATTTATACTGTTAGTGTATTTTAATAGTGTTTATATAAAAAAAGTTTAGTATTTTAACTTAATATTGTTTTAAGAATTTATTTGTTATTGGTATGTGGAGCAAACACAATATATGTTATTTAAATGAATTTTGAGTCTTTAAGGGTTAATTAAGGTGGTTGTTTAATTAAATAATTGATTGACTTCTAGGGTATTTAAACTGATTTCTTTAGATGTAACTTGGATTCTGATGAAGTTGGGTTGCAAGCTTATGAATGCGCTCAATCCATTTGTTACTGGTGAATAAAGTGGAATTGGTGGAATTTTCCCTCTTTTTGCTGCTTTTTTTAGGTTTGTTTGATTTGCTGGTTACTGGTTGGTGTCTGCAAGTTTGTTATGTCCTCTGGAGAAGGAGCCAGTGGAGGGTCTTCATCATCTCTACCTACCCTATTGGAGCTGCACTGTAGTGTTGGACAGCTTACTCAACTGGTACAGTTACTCTTAGAACAAAATGGGGTAACTGGTACTGGTGGACAACGTTCAAACGAATATTTAAACACCCCTGTTTGTCTTAGAGATGCTGTGGCCACTAACAATACAGCAAGTGGAAGTAGAGAAGTTGACATGGATGGCTGATTGCGCTGTACTGTACAAATACTTATAAAGACTCTCTTGCTAAACTTAAAAGTGTTTTCTTGTGGTGCAGGAAGCTACAAGTGGAAAATGCCTTCCTTAATGAATGTATTAGTACAGAAAGAATACCTAAGGGTCTTCGGCTTTGGAAAAGCCCCAACGGCATGATTGCCGGATCTCCTTTGCACACTGAATTAATTGAATTCTTTAATAGGCAGGGGTGGAACTCTTGCTTATTTTACAAAAGCATAATCAGATTATGATAGACGCATTGGTAAAAGAGGCTGACCAGTTAGATTCTATCATTAAAAAAGATCTTTGTAATGTGCAAAAGGAAGAATATAACTGGATTTTTTTCAAAAATAGACTCAGTAATTTATGATGTTCAGAAACATAAGTGCCACAAGTTAGAGTGTGATAGACTTGAGTATCTTGAGGGAAGAGCCTATCCAAAGCCAGCAACACCTAATACTAGATCCAATGGCCAAATGAGGGAACCGGCAACGGGAGCCAATCAGATGGAAGGAGTCACTAGTGATGACGATGACGTGGACACCACCCCTTTGGATTAGCCTCTACCAAGAAGGTCCAAAAGGATTTAAAACTGTGTAAACGGCGTGCAGAGGAATTTTCAAGGGAGTCCACAGCAGCAGAATTACCATCCTCGACCCTGGAATCGGGGGAGGAGAAGAGGAGGAAACAGCCAACAGAATTACCGGTAATGACCGAAGCTGTTGATCAGGAGCTTCTTGAAGGTTCAGGTACTGTTATGGGATCACCGCTTAACATTTCTACTAATCAGAGCGGTGATTTTGAAATTTATAACTACTCTGACCATGTTTTTCAGGATGAACTTAGTTCACTTTTTAGTAAGGGATTGACTTTTGTGTCCACAGCTTTCTCAAACATTGAGACACTAATAACTGATTTAAAGCTTTTTCTTAGAAAGCTTAATTTTAAAATACTGTTTAATGGTGTTTTAAACTTGTACACTTCAAACATATTGCGGAAAAGTAGTATTTTTAACCCTAAATTAGCAATGCCTTTACTAATGTTTGAAAAGATTTGTGAGTGGAATTTCAGGACTATGTTACAACAGCATTCTAGGGAACCCAATGTATATAATTTGTGTGAAAGGGAAAGGAAGTTACTTAGAGAATTTATGGCCAACAAAGAGGCAAGAGTTATGAAGCCTGACAGGGGGGGTCATTATGTCTAAGAGGGATTATTTGGACGAATGTTTAAACATTTGTTTGATGAGGATTTTAATGAACAAGTATCTTTAAATTTTATTAACATATCCTATAATAGAATTAGGATGTTCCTGAAAGATATATTTGACCAAGGAGAAATTTTTTTTTGAATTATATGAATTTTTGCAAGTGAAAGTTCCTTGTATACTTACCCTGTTTGGCATCCCTAAAATACATAAATGTTTGACTGACCCCCCTACGTGACCTATTGTGAGTGGCAGTACTTCTATTACACATCCTATGGCTACCTTTATTGACCAGAAGGTCAAATCCCTAGTTCAGGCAGAAACTCACATTATTAAGGACTCATGGGACTTTCTATATAAGTTGTGGAATGTTAGGTATCGTTCGGAATTAGCTTTTGTCACAATTGATGTGGTCAATTTGTTTAATATTATTTCTCAGGATGAAGGGCTGGAGATGTTCCATGAATTTCTATTGGAATCTAAGACCTTTAGTAATAATGAAATCAATGCCTTACATACTTTGATGGAAATAGCTCTGAGAAATAATTTTGTGTTTATTGACGGGCAATTTTTTCATCAGAAGAAGGGAGTAGCGATGGGGGCAAGTTGTGCCCCTGTCTTTGCAAATATAGTACTTCTACAATGGGAGAGGCGTTTTTTTGTTGAATCAAAGTAACATACCTAGGTGGTACTTTTACGCCCGCTATTTGGATGATATCTTTATAGCACGGGATTTAAGTGACCTTTCGACCAAAATTTTGTTGATTTTCTACACTCAACTACATCCTTTTTGAAGTTTACGTATGCTTATAGTAGGAAAGAAGTTAGTTATTTGGATGTATTGGTTACCAAGGATGATGTTAAAAAGGTTATTCAAAGTAATATATATATAGAAAATGTATCCACTCTAACAGCCTTCTACATTATGATAGTTGTCACCCAGCTCATCAGAAAAATGGTATAATAAAGGGACAATTTATAGGGTTGGCACATATGATTACAGAGGAAGGAACATTTGAAAAGGAAAGTACTAATTTAACTAACATGTTCCTAACAATAAATTACCCTTGTGACATTGTTAAACGAATTCAGGGAGAAATTTCAGAAAAAAGACATAGAAATATCATTAAACCTATTATGTATGAAAGTGACATTATTAATGCTAAACAAATTGAACAAAACAGTGAATCCTTGTCTTGCTCCTTTATTACTACCTACACACAAAACTACCCAATGGTTAAACAGATTATTGTTAACAATTAGTCTTTCTTTCATGGTTTTGAAGGGATGAAAGAAATCCTGGGGGAAATACTTAGGTTTGTAACTAGAAGGGCTATATATTTAAAAAACATTTTGGAAGCGAATGACAAGTGTTTAGATTTTTTGAGCCACAAGAAGTGGGGTACTTTTAAATGTGGAAGTTGTAGCCAGTGTGTTTGGTTATTACAAACTGACACTGTTACTGTTAATAGGTTCAACATTAAAAATTCCTTTCATTTTAATTGTAAGACAGTGGGTATAGTTTATCTAGCATTGTGTCAAAAATGCCCAAGTTTTTATGTTGGAAAAACTGTCCGTCAATTCAGAGAGAGGATTTACGAACATTTAAATGACATAAAAAATAAAAAAGTTAGTAATTCCCTCTATTGTCATTTGAAGAATTTTCCTGACCACAGTTTTTTTATTTTTAGGGCTTGATACAGTTTACAAGCAATATTGGGGGGAACCGTGGAGTGATCTTAAAGAGTTGTATAAAGAGTTGCTTTGGCAACTAAGGTTAAATGCCACAGTTCCCCCTGGCTTGAATGAATCTATTTTGATAGCCAGTGTGCTTAGACTCAAATCATATTATGTTTAAACATGATATATATTTTACATATAAATGTTTTTAGACACTTATTATATTTATACTGTTAGTGTATTTTAATAGTGTTTATATACAAAATGTTTAGTATATTAACAATATTGTTTTAAGAATTTATTTGTTGTTGGTATGTGGAGCAAACACAGTATATGTTATTTAAATTAATTTTTTGCTGAGTCTTTAAGGGTTAATTAGGGTGGGTGTTTAATTAAAAAATTGACTGAATCCTAGGGTATTTAAACTGATTTTTTTTTTTTAGACGTAACTTGGATTCTGATGAAGTTGTGTTACAAGCTTATAAAAACACTCAGTCCGTTTGTTACTGGTGATTAAAGTGGAATTGGCGGACTTTTCCCTCTTTTTGCTGCTTTTTTCAGAGGGTTTGTTTTATTTGTTGGTTACTGGTTGGTGTCTACAAATTTCCACAACATGTCGAATAGAAAAAATTGTCCAAAACCTTTTTGTAATACAGCACAAATGTAGCACCTGGTCAGCATCTATGGGTTATAATGCAGACAACAAAGAATACAATGTTGCATGAGATATCACATTCAGGCAATGCAGGGCAGTGCAAGGACTGTCCATACTGTGCATCAGATATCATCATGCCTGCACAGGTCAGGGTGGGCAGTGCATAGTTAACAGAGGAATTAATTCCTGACTGTGACCTAGATGACCTATGTTCATTTAGCTTCATAAACACTTGAAGAGATGTCCCAGAGAGAATTGGAGGTAGCAGCTGTTGCTTGCTCCTTGCATCCTTGGGGAGGGAAGCAGCTCTGGTTTGCTGCTAAGGAAATATCTAGAAGTTTCTCACCCATGTTGAATGGGCTTGCTAAACACATATTGCCACCGTAGTATTTAACTCTAGCTGTGGGAGATAAATGTGTGGTGGCAGGCTTGTTTTCCATGGATGTCAGTACATAGTGTAGCTCAAGAGAGATGCTACAAAGGTTTGGAGCTCCAGGATCTGGGAAATGTATCCTAAGGGTTCAGTAGCCTGGCCTACTCCATACTACCCAACTCTCACTTGTCAGGGGAATAAATGGGATTAGACTCTTGGGCCAGTGAATAAAGAGGGCCTTATAGGATGCATAATGCTAGACTCCCTCCCTAAGAGAAAACATAATGGGTTGATAGGGTGAAAGAAAGGGACCATTAGACAAGACCATGGTCTCAGGGAGAGAAGAACAGGCTTCATAATACAAACAGCAGAAAACTTACTAAATATTAACTAAACACTGTACTAACAAGGAAAAAAAGCAGACCCAGCCAGACACACTAAGAGTATATCTGTTTGAACAAGAAAGCAAAAACGTTTGTCTGATAAACAGTTATAAAGTCATATATAAAAACTACCATGAAACACCATATTACTATTCTTCCACCACAAAAAGCTGCCTCAAGAAATATTAGAAGATTTGAGTATAAGGTAAATAGTAGAATTTATGTAGAAATTTTGCTTAAGAAAAATATTACTTAAACATGTGAAGAAGCAAGCACAAAACAAACATGTACTATCCACTCACTCACAGCAACTGCAGCCATGGCACCTTTAGAAGATAGAAAGGATGCACAAAACGTCATAGTTATTACAGTACAAAAAAGTGTATCTTTACTAACACCTTACTAGAAAGCATGTATAAAGCAATAGACAGATAAAGCAAAAACAAAATTGAAACTATTAAAACTGAAAAAAGTACCCTAACAATAAAAAATGCAACAAATTGAATATATACATGTAGAAGAAACTAAATTAATCAACATTACAAAATATATGAGCAATAAATAAATAAAATGGATAAATAAACAAAAACAATGACAATCACAACTGTATGGAATTATGATTAGCTACATTACAGAAAAAGCTTGAATTGCTAAGTAAAAAGTACAATAAATAAAGAAATGCTAACACTAATGCACAAACTATAGCTTGGATTCATAGAGAGTGCAGTGATGGGAAAATAGAATGTGAGCAAACCATGTACAGGGTGTGACTGATTTAAAGAAACTGATCATGTGACCATGTAATGTTAGCAATTGCAAGGCATATAGTGCAAATAAAGAGATCATAATGACAAGTTCATGAGGAATCCCATGCAAATGAGCTGCCCTGAACATGCAGATGAAGAAAACCAAAAAAGTAGACCTCTTCAGAGGTGTATAAAAGGCAGCACTGAGCAACCATGCTTAACCATTTTGAATGCCAAGATTAACTATGCGCATGAAAGTAGCTATACTATGAACTGTAGCAGAAGTAGAACAGTAACATGATTTGGAGTTGCCAATGGTAAAAAGTACTCAAAGTCTTGTGGGTCATGGCCATCTGCACCAAAAGAGGAGTTACAGGCATGGCCTGAGTTACCAACACCTGATAGACAAAAAGATAGTGGACCATTTCTGAGTGGAGATAGATAAAGTAAGGGAACTAGTTGAACTATGTCTCCCATAAGAGTAGTGCAAGGTATATACATTCCTCTGGGCAAAAATGTATGTGCAGCATTAACCTTCACAGATACAGGGACCTTCCAATGACCTACATGTTAGGGATATTTGCAGATATCAGCTTCACAAATACTAAACCAGTTACTCTGCATTGTACTACAATGTGTGGAGGGGCATATTTGGTTCCTAGGCCACCAACAGAGAGCGTCAACACCTTTCAGTTCTTCTGTGAGGTAGCCACTTTTCCTGAATGTCTATAAATTGGACCCACATTGATATCAATATCCCTTCTGGTCCAGGCATCAGAGATATGTAAACAACAAGGGCTTCCACAGGTGGTCTATAATGCCAAAGACAATAGTTAAAATGTGTCTGTTTACCAGACAGCAAGCACACATGATTGACATACATGGCGCATGTCTGATCTATACCATCAGTTCCTGTGAGGAGACTTCCAACAGGGTCTCATAACTGGTAGGTGAACAAACATGCCAATGAGACAGGCCTATATACACAGATATGCATGTTGGGAGCAAACCACATATAATATGTTGTTCATTGTGTGCTGCAGGTGATGCCAAATATTTTCTAGAGCCCTGGCTTATGATCCCAATATGCAACACTCTGTACATGCTGGAAACTTCTGATAATACAAACCATACTGAAATCTGAATCTTAGTGGAGCATGTATTCAGACTACATAAGAAACGCGTCCAATTCTTAGACACCTCTGGATGGAACTGCAATTTAATTAGGATGTATGCAGCAATATATTCATCTTGTGTGTCCTGCTCCTCAAGCAAATGAGTGTCATGACAGGACCTATACTACATGTCACAGCAGCAGCAAAAAGGCAAAGTGGAGTGTAAGGGGAGGAATATGCATCAGAAGTACCACATTAGAGACAGAGGTGGGTGCATTGACTTGCATCACCAGCAAAGAGGTAGCACCTGGTCAACATTTATGAGACATGATGCAGACAACACAGAATAAAATGATGCATGAGATATCACATTCAAGCAATGCAGGACACTACAAGCACTGGCTACTCTGTGCATTAGGTGTCATCATATCCACACAGGTCAGGGGTGGCAGTGCTTAGCTAATATCACATGCTCAGGTGGGGGAATACAGTGACAGATGACTGCAACACTATAATGTGGGCAGGGTCACAAGAGATAAACACAGTAGCCATGTACTCTGGGAGGTTGCCAGGGATCACATCCTGTAGTGTAGCTAGAGTGGGGAAAAAGAGGCAATGGCCTCAGAAGCAAAGTGTTAGGGGGCGAGATAGGCCATTCAATCCTGATCTCTCTTTAGTGTGTACAGGCTTTTAAATGCCAGTATTGAACTTGTGGTGAAAACTGAACTCCATGTGTGGTTTAAACTGTAGCAGCTGCTTGCTAAAACTGCAGCAAGCAGTTGGCTATAGTTTCTTTTTTTTTTTTTTTTTTGTATTAAAACCAGAATGCTGTAGTGCTCCATGAGTGGAATAAACTGAAGCAACAACATGATACATTTGTATCAAGCAATTTGCTATAGATATTTTTTTTCTTTCTTTATCTAATGATACATTTGTATCAAGCAATTTGCTATAGATATTTTTTTCTTTCTTTATCTAAAACCTGAGCATTGCAGTGCTCTGTATGTAGTATGAATTGTAGCTGTACAGTTTAAATAGAAATCTCATATGAAGAAGGAGAGTCAGGGGCAAGGGTGCAGAAACAGGACCTGATTGGATCCCGCATTTCATTTTTTTTTTTTTTTTGTAATTGCTCCTCAACTGTTGAGGGGCGGAAGTGGGCGTAGGAACCAGCCACTGGAGCTGGCTGGCTGATTGGCTCACCAGCTATCAGTTTGTGGACCTTTTTTTAACATAGAAGAATTCTCCAGGCACTAGATGAGCCAGCTATCCTTCTGATCACATCCTCCAGATGTCAGGTTACACTGCTACAGTGTAACTATTGTGAGCATCCCCTGTGTTGGCTTGTGGAATTAGGGTTAGATCCTCTCCTTAGCAGACAAGGGGTAGAATTCAGGACTCTGCAGCTGCCCCATGAGGTGGCACCTCATAAGCTGAGCCTGATAAGCAATGGCATGCATAATGTAGATAACATCCTTGACCAAGTGTGGCACACCATGTGCCCACAAGGGTATAGTGATATAATTCCACCAACAGTCTTATTTTTATTTATTGTTTATTAATCAGGTTAGTTCCACCAGGAAAGAGACCTCTTTTTATATCAGAGACCTGAGGTGGTATTTATACAGCTGGGGAAAATTTGGCTAGAACATCAGGGAACTTACTGCATGCTTTTTGATAGGTGACATGAAATTGTTTACATCTTCTTGCACTACAATCAATTCAAGCAGATGGATCCTCAGTTTTTAATATTTCATCTGAATGATGGCATACTAAGGACTGCAGCATCCTCCTAATTCTGCACTGCAGTGTCAGCAATCCAATCACCTGGAGAGAGAAAATAACCTACAGCCTTTTTATCTTTCAGCACCAAAGACAAGTGTGCAGTCTGTTGTGCTGCTGACATGGAGTCTGTACAACCTGACAATACCTGTGCCCAACCATTTCACATTCAGACCCTTCCACAGCCACAGACTGCACAGTCTGTAGAGGCAGAGACAGACTGGCTGCTGTTTCCAACATACATCATGTATACAAAGCTGTATCACCATGGTCAAGTTAAGAATGTGATTAGGAAAACAATATTGCTGAAAAGTATATAGGCTACCCTCATTTTTAGAGCAGATGTCCTTGAGATATTTAAATAATTTTGAAAGAGAAGCTTGTTAATGTGCATGAATTAAAGAAATATTAGTAATTTGAATATGGTTTTTGTCTTGCATGTCATGATTAATTGATGTGAGGTCACCTTTATATATTAAAAGTATGCTTTGCAGGGTGTACAATAATTAAAGAACTATTAATAATGTGAATGTGATTTTTTTGCCTTGCAAGTGGTTACTGTTACACATTGAAAGTTTTTTTTTTGTAGGGGGGCAAGTCCAATGTGGGGACACATCCTCCCCACCCCCACTACCCATATGTACTAACTCTAAGGTCAATGTACCTTGAAATGGGGTGAGGGGTGGGGTGGGGTCTCTGAGATACAGAAATTTTGGAATTAATATATATATTTCTCCTTAATTACACTTTACTTCTTGAAGTTTTGGGATTCACACAATAAGTTCTTAATCACACACTCAGAACCCATTCAACTATTAGACTAGTGGTATTAGATTGTGTTATCAAAGATTAACAAAAGTAATTATGGTAACAGTGGATTCACCTTGAGAGAGGTATGTAATACCTTAGGAGTGTTGTGTGAAAATGAGGTTGATGAACAACTATCAGATATGTTTTTATCAGCAGTTGGAAAATTAGTATTACATTCAAAGGAGGATTTATTAATAATTGTATGTGTAACTAAGTAGTTATACTGACCAATGATTATTATCTTTAACAGTCCATAAAAACATTTTCCTTGTAATAAAGATATAAAACTAGTTCCTCCTCAAGCTGTTTTACTGTTCATTTCACCCCTTCTCTGCCTGGATCATACACTTGACCAGTGTAAAAGGTGAACAGTAATTGTGTTGAGGGGGAAGTTGTTACTTGGGAGATATCATTAAATCCTACCAGAAATATTTGTGTGTTTCTGTGCAAAATCATCATGCTAAGGTTTTAAATAACTGTTTTAAAAATTGCACTGGAAAGATCTGGGCTGAGTTTAAGGTGGATGAATTCTGAGGAATCAGTGATTATAACTCTGATCTGGGGAGGTACAGTGGAAAGCTTATTTGAGTATGCCAGGTGTTAGCTATCACCTGAGGCAGCAGTACACACTTACCATATGCTCTTAAGGGCAATCATCCCTCACATATTACTTGATGCTTACAGTGCAGATTAACATTTGCAAAGTCATATATAAATTGGTGGCAGTAATGCAGGTCATGAAACCATAGTTTCTGTCCATCAAAATATTTATTGTTCACAATTATTCTGGGATTTTTGACTTCTTGCTGTAGATAGCAATGATTGAGGGGACACTTTTTGCAGTTGTGTAAAGGACAGTTTATAAATATAAACATATATCTGTCACAAGACATGGAGGAACACAATTGTATGGGAAAACACTGCAGGCACAGGTTGTAAATGTGGACGAAATTACACATTTGTGCTCCCTCCCCACCTATGCACAAGATCATACCAGCACCCTGCCCTTTCCACAGTCCTATTAGAGTTTTCTTTGTCTGAGGCACAGTGTTTCCAGCTTATCCATGGGTAAGCACAGTCTGGAACTGGGTTTGTATGCACTACTTTTACTGTTGTGCACATGTTTCACTATGGCCTGAAGCTGGGTGCCAGCCTCTGTCTCTTTGTTAGTGCTTCCATCTAGCATGTTCATCCCCTGCTGCTTGGTCAACATCGATCCCTCTTTGGGCTCACCCTCCACTGCCTGGTGTGCTGTAACATGTTCAGTCCGCAACAAGCCTCCTTGCTGCAACTGCCTCCTAATAATCATAGTATTGCACACTGAAAATATTTTTGAACATGTGCCAGGGTCATAATGTTGGGCACCACTGGATACATCCAGGCAGAAAATATGTGGTTTCAGCAGTCTAGACATCTCACTATTGAAATGTCGGCACTCAAAATGCTGAGTGCCAAAAAGCCAAAAAAAAAAAAGACCAGAAACACAGAAGAGAGCATCTTGAAAATTGTTCTGCTCCTTAAAACTTCTTTTTTGGAAGGGGGGAGGCAAGCCCCCCACATGCCCTGAACTTATATATACCAACTCTGAGATGACTATACCTGAAAGAGAAGAGAATACTCTGAGAAATGCCATCTCAGACTTGGTATATGTAGGTCCCATCTTTCAGCTATTCAGTCTCTATATCTCAGGACTCACTCTAGGGCATCCCAACATTTCAAATGGTTACCAGCCCAAATGCATGTTCTATAATGAGCCAGGTTTGTGATAGGGCACAGTTATATGTCTGTCACACGCTGTGGATTTTAGACTGATGCATCAGCCCTGGCACCAAGGTGCATATAGCAATGCCAATAATATTCCCGTGGGAGAAATCACCCCTCGTAAAATGTTGGTATAGGCCACAGGTGTGCCATGTGTGACAATCATGGTAACCTTCTAGGTGGCCTACAGACAGATGGTAAATGACACCCTATTCATTACAGACCACTATACAGTTACTGAATTGATAACATTTATGGTTATGGTAAATATACCTTCTTACCAGGCCACCAGGTGAGTTATTTATTTCCATGAAGGTGCATTCTACAGTCCCCTGCACCTCATGGAAATGGGTTATGACACAGAAATCCTGCACAGTGTTGGCTTTGTCCTCTGTGGTACATGGAAACCACAATTTCTGCCCCACATTGTGAAGCATGGCATGCAGAAACTAATGGAGTATTCTCTAGGCAGATGCCTAAGATATACCCACTGTGTCCCCTGTTGGTTGCTGAAAGGTCCCTGTAGCTGGTATATGTAAACCCACACATACCTTTGTAGCCACTAGGATGACTAATATTTTGAGCCCCACTGACCTGCAGATTAGGTCAACACATGTCAGTCATCTTCTGTATGGTGACTCTTTCTACATGAAATACTCTAAAATTTCAGTGTCATGAAGGCAAAATGTCAAGCACAGATGGATGACATGGGACGTACAAAGGCCACAATAGGTATGGTCACAGCCTGTAGCAGCAATAATGAGCTGTTACATATTAACTAATGCTATAGCAAGCATTAGCATATTTCTGTGCTTCTGCATGTATACTGTACAAGAATGTTGCTGCTATGATTAACACTAGTGGCAGCCCATCACATCACAGACTTTATACATTTCTGAATCTCTCCACCATATTGTTTTACTTCATTTTGCCTAATTTACATACACTCATTATTTTAGTAATGCTGCTCATTACTATGTCATTATATAGCAATTAGTATATGACAAGAGCAGCTAAACTGCTGGGTCTCTGTCTCTCGCGTTCAGTGCTTCTCTCAATCACATACACCATGTGAGGTGCTGCTCATTACACCCAATTGCTACCGCAATGTAGCAAATACTTGTCTTGCAACAAAAGTGAAATTCATGTTTTTTTATTGCAAGAAAAAAACAATTTTATTGCAAGAAGAAAACAATAGTGTAAGTGCATTGTGAAAACTAAGTCATTTATGTACTGGTATAGTATCTCTGTATTACTACTAATATATTTAATATTGCACAATCATTTAGACTAGCAGCATATTATTTTGGTATACAGGAAATGCAATTCAGTAATACCAAATGAGCTGTAACACTGGGATCATATTTAAACTAATTTTTCCACAATCCTGTTAAGGTGTTTCATTAAAGCAGTACATTATATTGAACTACTTATGTTGATGAATGGAAATTGTGTGTGAGAGTGTGTGTGTGTGTGTGTGTGTGTGTGTGTGTGTGTGTGTGTGTGTGTGTGTGTATGCTTAACCTCATTGTTTGGATGAACAAGTATCATTGTTTCTTTTCAAGGTTATTTACCTTTATGTGTTTTATTTATTCTAACTAATAAAGGTCTAAGGGCATTTGAACAGAAATAATGAGAAGCATTACAACATTTGACATTCATATCACAAGTGTGCCTTAGTGGTCATTTAAGACATTTTTAATTATGTTAAAATACATGTGCTGCATTAATAAAAGCTTAAACTTTGTGAGGAAGTTTTCTGTTTTTATTTAATAGTAACTAGTAATAATGTTTGAATATTTTAAGAAGGCCCATAGATTTCAAAAGTATGCCTTTTTAGTACTTGATCATAAAGGAATGTAAATGACTTTATGATACATGCTAAATCTACTGTAAATGAATAGTATATTAGTTTATCACTATTGATTATTCTATGTTTTTGTGTATTAGCATGTACAGATAAATTATATGTGTGCATACGGGGGTATAAATACTTTGCTTTTCATATCATATTAAAGCAAGACAGTTAAATAAATTTGGAGTAAGGTGGTTGCAGCACTAAGACTTTGCACTTGTGTTGGGGTTTTGTACTACTATGGAACCACTGTAATGATGGTAACTACAATATTTTATTTTAGTTGTAATGTGTGTCGCCTTGGTTATTTCATCATAGCACTAGCTACCACATAATATAACAGTATTACTAATAATGTATGTATCTTCTATATTTATTTATTTTTATTAGTTCCCAGACAAAGGATCACAACATAAAATTCAGGTAACTGTGCAAGTTTGTTTTATTATACTTCAGCATTAAAGTACTTTGAGAGAATCATTGCAAATTGCATATTAAAGTAATGTAAAGTTATTCCCTGGGATTCATGAAAGCCCCGTGCAAGAATAAGTCTAATCTTGCATGGAGTGGATCGTGCCCATGCAGCGCGCCTTGCATATTCATGAAGGCAAGCTGTTGTATAACCTGCATGGGCTCAATCCATGAACGAGTGCAGGGGACGTGTCTGAGCAGTGCTTACATAAAGTAAACATGCCCCCTGCACTCAGGAAGTGCCGTATGGCACTTAGAAAACAAAAACAGTGTCTGCGGACACTGTTAGCATACCTCCCAACTGAACAGATATTCGTGGAATGTTCATATTTGTGCCTCATATGTTAGGTGTGTTCTTCCTACTGTCGTGGCAAAGAGCTGAGGCTCGAAATCATTAAATAATGACAAACATTTGAGTCTAAGTCTCCACATCCTTCAAATAAGTCATGCCAATGGAAAACCTATTATTCTATCAACTTTCAAAGTTTGTAAGAGCAATATTTAAAATCTGTCCCTCCTTGTCCCCCCATCATGTTAGGCTTTGTTCAGAGGTGGAGAGGTATTACTGTTAGTTATGTGCATATCCCTAAACTAACAAAAATAAAAACATTTTTTCCCATCCCCACTAAAGTTTAAGTGTAGCTGAGTGGGTGTGCACATTTCCCAACTGTGTTCAGCATAGCTTAAACATCTGAAGGAGCCAAATAGTAATATACAGCCAAAATACCCAAAGTGAGATTGTGTAGCAGTTAGAGCATTCGCCTTGCGTGCACTTGTTCACAGTTTGAGCCCCAATGCAGTCCATTAATTTTTATATGTGAAAACAACACTAAAAAGTTATTTTTTTATAAATAGGTAGTGAATAATATATATTTGTTAACCAGGGTAGTGTAGCAGGTCCAATTGTGAGGTGTCAGATTAGTAAAGATGTGAAACCCCCATATAAACATAAGTGTCCCATACAGTATAGCCACACAAGAACATAATGTAAGGAAAGCACATAGGGGGATTTTATGGAAGGTAAACATACATATCATAATATGTCATTAATAAGGAATCAACCCCACAATCCTGATAGTCCATAAAATGAAAGCTGGTCAACACTAAATTGTGCTCAGCTATACTTAGCTGGTATAAACATTGCTTAAATTTAAATGCTTAGCAATAATTAGCATAGCTAAGTGAGAGTAAGTGGCAGTAAGCAGCAGTAAGTGGCAGTAAGCGAGTTTGCACGATGCTTACACAGATTAAGCAGTTTTCCGTTTAACCGTGTGTTGGCATCGCTTACCATCAAGCAAACTAGCTTACAACTGCTTAAAACTGCCTGAATTACCCTCTCTCCATCAGCCATTGTTCTTCCCAGCAACAAAAATAATCACCCCTGCCAAGTCTCAAACCCAGGACCCTGTACACACTAGTCAGAGCAATGTATCACTACACCATCTGAGATGTAGAAGTCTCTCTTGCTTTTTCACATATATCATTCAATACAGGTATCAAATAGTAGTGAAAATCACTGTGGAATCAGTCATGTTTCTATATATCAATATGCATGTATAAGATATATATAGGTTCATAGGTTCATAGGTTCATACTAGGCTATCTGCCCGAGGGCATTTATAAGCCTAGCCCATAGTTTTGTGGCTTAAGCCACCCCTTTTGTATGGGGAACTATACCCATTATTTTGCTGTGCCTCTGTCTAGCAGTGACACTGAGGTAATCCCTGGAGTATATCTGCGATCTCCCATCCATTGGTCAAGATTTCTCTTGAACAAGGCCAGCGAGGTGCTCTGCCTTACATATACCAGGATTTTGTTCCACAGCATAGGGAGTCTTTGGGTGATGAATCTATCCCTCCAGCACGTCCTATTTATAGCCGTGTCAAGGTTTAAGTCTCCCGCCCTTGTGGCTCTGACGGATCTAGATTTTTTGAGGTGAAGCATATTCATCAACTCTGGGTTTGACATGGCCTTGTATGTCAGGCAAAGGTCACCTCTGAGCAGCGGTGGCGACTGAATAGAGCTGGAGTTCTTTCAGTCGGGCAGCATAGGACAGATTTTTGAGACCCTTTATCCTTTTGGTGAGGAACTTTTGTGGCCTCTCTAGCTGCTGCAAGTGTCGGGTCAGATACATTCCGAATGGGGCATTGTACTCAATCATTGGTCTGATGAGTGATGAGTATAGGGAGACTATGACCTCCCTTGATCTAGATGTGAATCCCTTCATGATGAGGTGGGCAATGTAGAAGGTCTTCCTAACTACTTTAGCTACATGGGTGTCGAATGACAGGCTACTGTCAACCTGGGTCCCCAGGTCCCTGATAACTTCTTCTGTGCTCAGAGGATTACCACCTATATGGTAGCTAGGGGTAACCTTGTTTTTCCCGAAGGGTATGACTATGCATTTTTGGCATTTAACTTTAGGCCATGGCTCTGGCACCAGTCATCCATTTCTGTGAGACCCTTCTGAAGGATATCTGTGTCAGATGTGCTTTCACGGCACCCAGTTTGCAGTCATCTGCAAACTTTGTCAGCCATAACCCTCCTGTGTTTGCTTGTACTTCGGAAAAGTAGATGCCAAACAAGAGTGGGCCCAGGACTGAGCCCTGTGGGACACCACTTGTGACAGGCTTTGAGTCTGACATGGCGCCAGCAACTCTGACCCTGTGGGTTCTGTCACTCAGCCAGTTTGCAACCCATCTTGTGATGTATGGGTTAACATTTAAGCTGATGAGTTTTTCAATGATACCCGAGTGGGGTATTGTATCAAAGGCCTTCGCCAGATCGAGGTAGGCTGTATGGACTGCCTTCCCTCATCAATGGCTTTGGTGACTGTTTAGAAAAAGTCAACCAAGTTTAAAAGGCATGATCTGCCTTTGACAAAGCCAAACTGGGTTGGATCCAAAGTCTGCAAATTCCCTGTGTCTTTATTTATGAGGTCCATTATGATCCTCTCCATAGCTTTGCAGATAAGGCTTGTCAAGCTAATGGGCCGGTAATTTCCAGGGTCTGTGGAGGCACCGCCTTTGTGAAGTGGGACTACAGTCGCAATGCGCCACTCCTGGGCACGTATCCAGAGGTGAGACTATGATTAAACAGCTGTCCTAGCTGTGGGTTTAATTCCTCGTTGAGTTCGTGGAGCACACAGCCTGGGACACCATCAGGTCCCATGGATGCTGTGTTTTTTGCTTTGGAGAGAGCAGTTCTCACTTGGGCGTTTGAGATGTTTGGGGGGCTGCAACCATTTGGTATAGATATCTCTCCTTTTGGGGAGGGGAGAAGTTTGCACTGAACCTGTCAGCCAGTATGTTGGCAATGTCTGTAGGATCAGTAATCTTCACATCATTTTGAACTAGTTCTGAGCATATCTGGGAGTTTCCTCCCAGGTTTCTAACATAGCTAAAGAAGGCCTTATGATTGTCCTTTGAGTCTTTAGCTATTTTTCTCTCAAAATTTGCTTTGGCTCTTAGTTTTTTACTTATAGTGATCAAGGGTGTCTTACCTTTTAAGGATTTTGCTCTATCTTATAGTAGCTTCCTCCTTTTGTTGTAGAGTTTGTTTATGGCTGGGGTCCACCAGACTGGACGCTTGCCCTTGGTACAAAGAGTCTTTGTTTTGCTTGGGATTGCCTTATCCATGCAGTGCTGCAGGTGCTGGTAGAAGGCATTTGTAAGTGATTCAGCGGCTTGAGTACTGTTTTCCGCCGGCTCGGGAGCCTTAAAGGAGACCACACTAGTCTTTAGAAGTGTGAAGTCGGCTTTCGAGAAGTTTTTTACTGTGGTCTTTTTTATTTCAGGTGGGGGTGGGATGAGGACCTCCAGCAAGATTAGTTTGTGATCTGTGGTGCAATAAATATAAGAAAGTATATACAACTATTTATAGAGCTATACATATACAATCTATACATGTAAAAAATGTGTATGTATATGTATATATATATATATATATATATATATATATATATATGTATGTATATATATATATATATATATATATATATATATATACACACATATAAAAAGGATATATATATATATATATAGATGCAAATAAATATATATATATATATATATATATATATATATATATATATATATATATATATATATACATACACACACACATACTCATAACATGTAGTGGAGTCATACCTCAGCACCATACCTCTCAACCTCTTATGGCAAGAATTCCAGCCAATGGCTGTGAAAATGGGGGGACAATGGGCCAAAACTAGGGACATAATGTAAATATTGCTCTTATAAATGTGGAATGTTGCTAGAGTAACAGTGTAAGTTTCAGCATACATGTTCTGAAGGATGTGAGTTCAGAAAATGAAATGTATGTCAGCACTTACTGACAGGAATCCTGACATCATCACATTGATGTACCAGATAAATACAATTAAGGAATGTGTGGAACAGACCAGTAATATGAGCAATAAACCTGGACATTCTAACGCAATCTGGCCAGTTGAGAGGTATGCTCAGAACCCCTTCGTGCAACAAATCTTTACCAAGCCTGACAAAGTGGGGGGTGGAAGCCATGAAAATAGGGACATATCTCAAATACTGGAGTAGATAATCTGACACAGTTGCTGCAGTAACACCCTCCATACTGTTCTAACATATATTGACTGATAAAGCACAAGTCCAAAAGCCAATTACTTCCCACTAGTTATGGACTTAAATCCTCACATCATCCCACTGATGTGTCAGAAATACACAACACGTATGGGGGCCAAGAAACAGTACATCCCACAAATATCTGGACATAACATCACAGTGGGGAAACTACACTGAGCTTCTAGGCATGTCACCAGGCACTGTTTAAACTACAGTCAGACTGACACAACAATAACCCAAATCTGCTATGGGGAGTTACACATGTATTTGTAATGGTATCAAGCTCTACAGGGATGTAACAGCATTTAAAAACAGACACCAGTGTGAAAGTGCATGCCGGCAACCAAGTCCACCACAGTCACAGTCACGTACTGAACAGTAGAGTATAAGGATTGTGTAAACAAAACCATCAGTATGTTTGCCACTCTCACACTACCCCTACATATACTTTTCCACTTCACAGTGTAGTTTGACACCTTACCATGGTATGGGACATGTCCCAGTTCCCCCCAACAAACATATACAGTTGATAGAACACCAGAAACTGGGGCAGCATGTAAAGTCAGACAGAAAAGGAACCATAACACTTACACCTACCCCCCTCCCTACACAGGCCAAATAACATATTTTCACAATACAGTGCTACACAGTCCTGACAGTCTGTCAACAATCGTCAGAAATACACAGACCTCCCAACTGTACAGAGTACTACAGAATGTCCAGGATTTGTCCTCCTATATAAGGCCTCTTACACATAACATGGCTGGCAGTCTGATATATCACTGGGATGATATCAGGAATGAAGTCACTAAATAATGATATATCATACATATACACCTCTTACTGCATGACATCTGGACAAAGCCAGACATACTTGGGAGACAGAGGCCCAAACACAGGGGCATCATTGATATATTGCTGTTATAAACTGAGAAAGTTGCTGGTGTGACAGGGTTTGTTGTAACTTATCCATTCTGAGGGTTATGAATTCAGAAACACAAATGGCTGTTACTGTTCACTGACTGCAATCCTCAGAGTATGCTACTGAATTTCCAAAGGCAATAAACGTGTAACATATCAAATATAAGTGTCCAAACTCTGGCCAGTCTGCGGATAGCCCTACAGTTGAGAGTTATGTCAACCACATAACACTGTCAGACTTAAAATCATGCAGAATAGCCATATCCACACAAACCCTGTAAAACCAGCAGTACTTCAAATGTAAAACAGCAATACTTACATTCAGTCCCTGTGTCTGGAACCCCCCACCCCCAGATTGTTGGGCTGTCTCCACAGTGTTTGTTGTTAGAGGTATTTCCAACTACCTTCTGTGATGCTGTTTGTCACACACCTCCATGAAGTCCTTCTCACAGGCAAGGTAAAGGGCCAATGCCCACATGAAGTACTCAGTTATAGTAGTGTTTTTCCATGCAACTGGCTATTGTAATGATACCACAGCTGTTCTATGCAATTAACAAGTGGGGGAAGCTGCTGCCTATGCAAAACATATGTATACCCTACATCCTGGAGAGAGAGAGAGAGAGAGAGAGAGAGAGTGAAACAGACAGAAAAAAACAATCAACAGCAAGCAGGATCTAACCACCTATACTTGAAAAAAAACAGGTATGTCAAACAAGTATGCATGTAATGGACTGCAGTAGTGGGTATGTAATAATGGGAAATAGGAAGTTTAACATATATGTCTCAACAAGACTTGCTGTACTGATATATTGCTGATCAGAACCTATGGCCATAGCATCTGTGTCTGTCTGCAGTGACACATAATACAGATCAGGCACCTGAGTCACCCCAGGAAAGGATGGCTCACAAATGATTGCTACTGGATTGTGTATTGAACAATACTGACTGACACTGCTAGGTCAGCTACTTCCACTTCCACAGGTATATCATCTGGACCAACAGCCTTTCCATTCTTAAACCTCTTCATAGCTATCCTTACTTTCCCATAGATACTGTGTTGCACTTCCTGATTCACCATACCCACATTCTCCAACCATCTCTCTCTCTTTCTCTCATTCTCCTCAGTCAACAGTCCATCAAAGTACTGTTTCCATCTGCTCTACACACTCTTCATGCTTGTGAGTACATTTCCATCATTAATCTTTATCACCCTTATTTGCTGAACATCCTTCCTAGCTATGTGCCTCTGTATAGCCAAGTGGTACCAGTCCTAGCCTTCATCCTTGGTGTCCAACCTTACATAAAACCCTTCAGATGCCCCATCCTTAGCCTCTGCCACCACTCTCTTTGCCATGCACCCCATCTCTCTATACTCATGTCTACTTTCTACATTTGTCCAACAATCCCATTTCTCCATCGCCAACCTCTTTCTCTGTATACTCCCTGTATTCCCTCATTCCACCACCAGGTCTCCTTGTCCTCCTTCCTTTGTTCAGATGGCACACCAAGCCCCATTCTACTCATCTCCCTTACTAGCTCAGATGTAGTTGCCCAGATATTTGGTAACTCTTCACTGCCACCCACTGCCTATCGTAAGTCTTTCCTGAACCAACCTCGCAATTACCCTTTTACAGTATCCACCATTTGCTTCATGGTGCTCACTCACACTCCTCCCCCTCTTCTTGATCACAGACCAACATTCTGTGCTGCCTAACTACATTTTCCACTGTCACCACTTTGCACTTTCCATTCCCCTTCAAACAGGCACACCTGCATAGGTGATAATCCACCTGTGTGCATCTCCCTCCACTCTTGTATGTCACCATATGCTCCTTGATCTTGTAAACATACATATTCACCACAGCCATGTCCAACCTCTTTTGCAAACTCCACCACCACCACACCTTCTGCATTCCTTGGCTTACCTCTATACCTACCCATCACTTTTGCAACCTCACTGTCCCCTTCACCAACTTGCACATTGAAATCTGCTGCAATCACCAGTCTCACCCTTGGGTATACTCATCATCACTTCATCCAACCACTCCAAAGTACTCCTGTCTCACCCATCACACAAGCAACTAGTGGAGCATATGCACTAACAACTGTCATCATTATACCATCAATATCCAGCCTCATAAACATTTCCCTACCCAAAACTCTTATCACCTCCAAACACACCCTTGGCGTAATGTTCCTTCAGGTTAACACCTACACCATGTCCACCCCCATACACACCATGATAGAACTATTTGTACCCAACTCTGATACACACAGCCGTATCCCCCTCCCATCTGGTCTATGGCACACACAATATATCCACCTTTCCCCTGTCCATCATATCAGTTACCTCTGTCCACATACCAGTCATACGTGCAACATTAAAAGGTCCTACCCTCACAACCACACTTCTAGCCTTTCTCCTCTCTGCCTGCCATAGCAGCAGCAGACATCCTCCAGGGTATATCTGTGAATGGAAAGGCTACTGTAATATCAAATGACATACGTGTATTACATCAGTATAAAGAAAGTGTCACTAATCTTGGCCCATAGCCCACCATGTATGCGCTGCATCCTCCAGATGTCCTGCCCTAACAGGTTGACAGGAATGACTGGGCAGCAAGAGTATAATTACAGCATGCAATACTGACATAGAACAGAAATGTATAGCATGTATTACCTGTGCATATGTATGCATGGGTAGGTGTACCTGGCTGCCTCAGAACAACTGACAGGGGATGCAAAATGTCAGGTAAATAAGCTGTACATGTCGTACATGTGTGTCATCTTAGTTTCTGTGCATCCAACAGAATTACACTTCCACAGCTACTGGTTGTGGCATTGCCCTGACACAGACATGGTTACTAGAATAAGCATGAGTATCATGTTGAAATTGTAGAGGTGGCCAACTGTGTTATGACCTTGTGTCCATGCCTACTACAAACAGATATATGACCACCCACATAGCTGTATGGCCTCAACAATACTTTACTTGTAAAACCTGTCTCCAACAAAGTTGAGTAAACCCCTTTGCTGGACAGCAGCAATGCACAAAGCACGTAATGTGATGCTATATTGGCTGTACAGGCAAAGTAGGAGCAGGTACCACCTAGGCAGCATGTCAACTTGTCTGAATGAGCATATTAGGTCACTGGTGGATTACTGTAAGGCTAACTATGAGTACAAATTGGACACATCCACTAAGAGCAATCACAAGGCCATCTTACTTAAGTCTGCAGTCTCAGAGGCAACAACCCAAAGCACCCTGTAATGGTTTGGGAAGGTACCTGGTAACTGCTGAAGGTGATGTGGAAGACAAGAAGCAGTGAACAAGCAAAACCACATTTCACCACCAGGACAACTTTAAAACATCTTTTAATAAATTATCCTTTAAAAACTGAAAGCTCAATGGCTCAGATTGCTGTTAATGAAGTAAAAAGATGTTGGCTTTAAAAAACTGATGGCTTTGTAAATAAGTGGTTTTCCCTCTCAACAATAAGCGCTTTCAGCTATGCCTTCTTCAGACTGTAAGGGGATTGGAATTACATTTCCATTAGTAGCTTACTACCAACCAATCACTTCTAGTGAACACCTCAATCCACTTAATTATTCAGAAGGGTTTTAGATGCACATCCCACTTAGTTTTGTCTACAACCACTCATGTGTCAGAATCAAGGCACACCTTTATTCTGCCCTATCATAGGTCACCTTCCTTTCAAAATGGGTCGCAAGGGCACAACATTATTTAGACCTGGTGGTTTGTCAGCTCTTAAATTCATGATCCATTTCACCTCATTCAATTCTGTCTGATTAGTGATGCCGCCTTTTCTTATTCCATATGAAATGCATTCTATCACTTTAAAGTAATATGTTGGAAACTCCATAACATGGTTTGCTAGAGCATTCTTCTGGTCCCTGTTGTGAATGTCTCTTAAGTGTCTCTGAACTCTATTATTCAGAAGTTGATCGGTTTTACTTATGTAATATGCTGGGCATAGCTACAGGTTGCTGTATACACCACATGTTGAGTATTGCAGTTTGCATTGCATTTAAAGCGATAGCTTTCTGAATAATTAAGTAGACTGAGGCATTGACTAGAAGTGATTGATTGGTAGTAAGCTACTAATGGAAATGCAATTCCGCTCCCCTTAAGATCTGAAGAAGGCATAGCCAAAAGCACTTATCGTTGTGAGGGAAAACCACTTATTTACAAAGCCATCAGTTTTTTTAAAACAAGCAGTTTTTTACTTTATTAACAGCAATCTGAGCCACCGAGCTTTCAGTTTTTAAAGGATAATTTATTAAAAGAAGTTTTAATGTTCCTAATCCAATAAAACAAGTGGAATTTATACAATAAATGTTTTATGGACTTGCAACTTGTGTGCTGACACGATCGTTTTATTGTATTAGTGGTTTTGTTTCTACGATCTTTTTCTACTTGTTTTTTATTATAGAAGTTTTAATGTTGTCGTGGTGGTAAAGTGTGGTTTTGCTTGTTCACCCTGTAATGGTGGTCAATCACAGCACATATACACACACACACACACACACACACACCATAGCTACAGCCAACCTGCTGCAGACAGTTTTAGGGCAAACATCACCCCCCCTGGCTCACCATCAGTATAGGTGGATATGCACAGCACATGCATCCCTCCCCTCATCATCATGGATCAGGTGCAAACTGCCTAATCAAAGTTAACAAAAGCAAGTCCCCTTGGGGCCTGATAACATTCCTGTCTGCATCCTACATGAACCCAGATATATGCTTCTAGCTCCATTACACACTGTATGCAAGCAAAGCCTGAGCACCATTGACATGCCATCTGCAAGGAACATAGCCACTGTCATCCCTCTACACAAACGTGAATGATGAATGGTGGTTTATGCAATGTACTGGCCCTCATTGGGGGGAACATAACACATCAGGACCAGGAGTACAATGCATGTTTATATAGTGCTGCTAGGTACACAGATATGATGTGTTTGTAAGTGGTGGCTAATGATAATCAATATTCATGTGCTGGCTCTGTAAAGAACTCTGTGCAATGTCTGAGGTCCTGTGATGTGTTTCCTTGTTTATGTCTTCCAGGTGTTATGCAGCAGCAACCATTGTACATCGGTGCAGAGATAGCACCCATCCAAGAAGCTGTAATCTTAAACTATGCCATCCTTTTTGGCTGTAGCCAGCATAATCTGTGGGAGCGGACTGCCCTGTGGGATGCAATCATCCATAGAGTGAATATCTTGGGCCACCACGGACACACATACGATCAGGTCAGGCATAGAGCAACCTGATACACTGTGCCTGGAAAAGGGCTGCTGCTATAGTGAGGGACTGTACTGCTACCAGTGGGGGGCCAGCCACACAGGCCCCACTTACAGTGACAGAGGAGCTTCTTGCCAGAAACAGCAGTGTACCTGTGCAGAAATGTAGCATTCATCTTGTACCAATGCTTAATGTGAATCTGGTGACAATACCTCCCACCTCACAACTACATAGGTCCCTCTAGTCTGCACATGGGACAGCATCCTGAAACTGGTGGTAAGTATGAGATTTTCCTGTTGTGTCTTACCAGTACCCCAAGCATGCTAAAGTTAATGCATTTGACCATGCACACAACTGTTACACTCAGCCATTTGGCAATATCTGCATGTTCACGTGTGGTGTTTACTGCATTGCATCCCAGTGGTTATCACAGGGGCCTATTTGCAGGAGATGTCCCATATCTGTAGCATACCTCACAACCTGTCATTGCAGGACATCTGGACAAAGACTGACAAAATGGGGGGACAAATGCCCAAAACTAGGGTCATATTGTATAAATGAGTAGTATACAGTGCATATAAATGGTGTACACACCTGTTAGAATGCCAGGTATTTGTGATATACAAAACTGAGAGCACAATAGACAATTTCACAATACTGCAGACCTTTCATGTGACCAATAACCTGTACAATTCAATTGTAAATCAAACAAATCTGTTAGGGGAACAATAATGACACATAATCGTACAACAATCTAGATGCATATGTGTGCACAAGCTGAAGCTACTACTGTGTTGAAGCAGCTTTCGATATAACTACAGCAGTACATCTTATTGGGTACACACCTGCCATCAATTACAGAGACTCTTTGATTAACAGCAAATAACGGTCAGCTGTCTTGTCAGGATTATCCTAACATATACGCAGTTGCCTGCTACAACAACAGCCATGATTCACATAGCGATGATGAAGCTACTAAGGGACCACATGTTTGAGATGTATCAGCCTGGAGAAGGGTACCAAAACATTTCCACAGCATTGCACATACCATGGAACACAGTGCAGACAATCGTCAAAAGGTGGTGAAAATATAGGGCTATAGTGACATTGCAAAGGAGTGGACATCCCGCCAAATTCTATGATAATACAAGACCAAAACTGGCCAGGGAGGCTGCCAGGAACCCTACAGCAACAATGAAGGAGTAGCAGGAATCTTCAGCAAGTACTTGGTGTATACTACATGTCACAACAATCTTCCATGGTCTCCATATGTCTTGCCAATAGGGTAGGGATGGAAGATGGCATCAGTTCCTCACACCAAACAATATCCAGGCCTGTAGAAAGTCTGAAAACAATACATCAGGTCTCCAAAAAGCAAGTGGAAAATGTAGTATGGTAATATGGGACCATGGTTGAACACTTTGGCCACAATTCTGACACATTTGTTTAGCGCAATAACACCACTGCACATCACCACAACACCACCCCCATGGTGAAGCATGGTGATGGCAGTGTCCTGCTTTGGGGTTGCTGCTCACAAGCTGGAACTGGGGCTGTAGCCAAGTTGGGGGGGGATTATGAACAGTTCCAAACACCGGTCCCTTGTGGCTCCAATCCTTCTGGTATCTGCCACATAGCTGTGGATGGTGAGGAATTCCACCTTTCCACACAACAATGGCCCAAACCATACATCCAAATCAACAAAAGGATGGCTTCACCAGAACACATGCAATGTTCTGCACTGGCCCAGCCACAGCCCACACCTATGTCCAATAGGATATATGCTTGGTGACCTGAAGAGGGCAGTGCACAGGGAATGCCCTTGCAATCTGACATAGTTGGAGGTGTCTTCCAAGGGAGAGTGTGCAAACATTGGCGAGTCAAGATGTGCCATGTTGATAGACACCTTTCCAAGAGGACTGAATGCTTTGATTAAATCAAAATGTGATTTAATAGAGTATTAATTTAAGGGTGTGCACACTCATGCAACCAGCCTATTGTACCTATTTAATTTACCATATGTTACCTGTAACTGATGTGTATGCTCTTCAGTTGGAGTGCACAGGTTATATGTCATATGAAATGATGGCAATGTTATGACCTGATTTCTGAGGTCTCATGTGATATAACACAAAAACCTGGCATGTTAACAGGTGTGTGTACACTTAATATATCCACTGTAAGCTTAGGAAGTTGTTTGAGTAATTAGCTTTGTTTTAACATACATGTACTGCAGGTTATGCAGTCTGCATGTCAAACTAGGACATTAGTGGTACCAATCCACAGGTCAACCCAGTAATGTATCAGACAAACACATGAGTTATGAGGAACAGACCAAACATATGAGCCATATATCTAGACATTCAACAAAACCATGTACAGTTGGGAGGTATGTTCTGTAGGAGTTGCCACAGTGCTATACAGGTGAATAGCAATACTTTACATGGGTGCAGTGTGTGCTAGGTGAAGCACCATCACCTACTAACATAACACCACTCACGTATCCCAGAGGTGTATATTAGTAGTTATAGTAATTTGAAAGGGCTGCACTGCATGATGCTGAGGGTCTGTCCAGAGTGTGTATGTTATTGTCTGACTGTGTGTCATGAATGTTCCCAGTTGGCTAATGTGAGTTCTGTGTAATGCCTTTGAGGCACCTCACCTGTGTGTGTGGTGTGTGTGTGTGTGTGTGTGTGTGTGTGTGTGTGTGTGTGTGTGTGTGTGTGTGTGTGTGTGTGTGTGTGTGTACACCAATATTATAGACCAAATGCTAGGCATTCTTGCACAATCCAGCCTGTTGAGAAGTGTGCCTACAACCAATTGACTGCTGGAGCTGGTGAAATGGTCCAGCACCTTGGTGATATATTACAATGGTGGAATCTCTGTGCATTTCTGTTTTGGCATGATCTGATTTCCAGTCCACGGTTGAGTAATATAGGTCAGGCAGGATCAGGGTGACAGGCAGACTCCAGATAGATTTGTAGGGGATAAGATATGTGGGGGGATGTCCTGGGTCAGACATGTTGGCCTATAGCTGAAAGTACTTTGCATAGGGGTCTTCTCAAAGGTTGACTGCACTTGGAGGGTCTTGTGTGTGTCAGATTGTTTGACTAACCTGGAGGTATGTGTGTTTCACATATATGTATGTCTCACCTCATTTGACTTGGCTGTCCACATTTTGGGGTCAGGATGTTGCATAGGATGAGTGATCAGGGAAGGGTGTGTTACTCCCCATGGCTGTGGGCTAAGGTTCTGTGGGTGTAGACATGTCACCATCATCCAGGATCATATATCTGGATGGTTACCCAAATGAGTGTGGTTTTCAAGGTAAAGTGTTTTGCAAGTCACTCGGGGTTGAAGTCGGATATTACTGACAGTTGATATTGCAGTTTCAGACTTCATACCCTTCAGACATTCCATGCTAATACAATCATTCCATCAACTTTCTAACATTATTAGAGCAGTATTTCAAATGTGTCCTTCTCTTTGGACATTTATCACACTGTTATTCATGGCTTTGTCCAGATTTCTGGCTCTCTGAGGCTAGCAGGTTTGCTCCTAGCAGTTAGCAGCATGGCCTTTCTTTGCATTTTGTAGACTTATATGTTGGTGTTATGGACCCCATGACACTCCCTAACAGGGCACTGTGGGTGAAGTATGGGCATTTTCCAGAGGCCTGTATGCCAGGTGTGACAGATGCAGGCCATCTGTAGCAAGGCAGTGCATTCTGATGATCATATGTTCCCAGGCTGCCAGGCAGTGGACACCCCTGGGATGGCACCAGTAAGTTGACTGGGTGTTACTGACAATTGCTTTCTGTTCATGTTGAGCCATCACACTAGTTGACAGCTGGATTCTGCTTAAGAATAGGGACATGTTACTGCATTCCATGGGGCTATGGATGGGGAGGGTGACATCTGTACACAATATACATTTGCACAGATTGTGCTGATATTTGCTTAACATTTTGGTCTCATTTAGCATAGTGGTGTGCCCTATCTTTGAGACTACAGCCATAACAGTATAGACCACAGGTCAGATTGTTCTGGCATAAACATTTTTAGTTTCAGACTTTTTACCTTTCAGAGCCACACTGCCACTGCTAGAACTGCTGTGATATCACTGTGTAAGTCTGTATTTGGGAATTTCATAGATGTCACCATGTGGGGGCCTTTGTCAGACATTTCTGTATGGTTTTCTACAGCTGATTTGCTGGGTGAGGCTGGGGGTGTATGGGACCCTTACTTTGACATCCATGCATGTGATCTATGACCGCCCAGTTATTTGGCTCAACACATATACTGCAGTGGTATTTGTCAACTAGGGTGGTACTGCATAGTGTGGGTAAGCCAGTACTGGGCATACACTTCCTGCTGTCCCACATAGCTGTCAGTTGTCTGCTGCTATCCCAGTAAGCCACTCCATTTCCTTGCATGCTTGCATCAATACCATAGATATTCTATCAGAACATTCTACTCCATTCATTTATTGTTAAGAAGACTGACTTACCTTGTGCCTGAGGCAGTTGTGAGGATGATGCTTGAGAGCTGACTATGTCAGATGCATGCAGTAGACTGCCTATATATGGTAAGGTATAGGTGGCGTGATGTTTGGCATCCATTTTACTGTTTGTGCGAGTCAGAGACAGATATCAGTCCCTCAGCCCCTACAGTGTCAGTGTATGTGCTATGCATTACCTTTTGGCAAGGACAGGGCATACATGGCATGCCTCCATCTGCCTACAGGGGCAGGCTCAGGATGTTCCTCCTCTGAGTCCCTATGTGCCTGTGGAGACCTTGGCAATGGTGGGGGACTGTGTGGCCCTTCCTTGTTTTGTTCCTGCTGCAGCTGTTTCCGCAGGATCATATTGTGTAGCATGGCACATACTATGAACATGTGTGCACATGTGGCTGGAGAGTACTGCAAGATTCACCGGATATGTCAAGGCAGCAGAACCGTGACTTGAACATCCCAAACACAAGCTCTATAAATGATCAAGGTTTGTGCATGTGCCTCATTATAGCATTTTTGTGTGGGTGTGTGGGCATTTTTAATGGGTGTCATCAGCCACGGCTCCAGGCCATAGCCAGCATCCCCCACCAGATGGCCATATGGGATGTCCTCAGTAGCAAATGCCTGATACAGCCATGATAAATGCTAGCTGTGGGAGTTGTGACATACACTCTGGGTATGCTACTGCACAGTGGAAGAGACGCATATTGCTGGTCATCTCCAAATGGGTGCTGGGGAAGTAAATGTGCTCAGCAGCATGTGGTCTCATGGCATCCAGGAACTCATGGAATATCCTGAACGCAGATGCCTGTGAGACCTCCATGATATTCACAGCTGGTCTTTGGAAAGTACCTGTAGCTAGTATTCTTAAGGCTACACATACCTTGGTATCCACTGGGATGGGTTCCCTTCTGTTGGTTCTGGGTCCGAGATGAGGCCGGCACAGCTGAACGAGTTGCTGAAGTATGTCACTGTCCACCCTGTAGCGCTCTACTATTTCCAGATCATGTAGCCCCTGGTAGGTTACCCTGGGTCTTAATACTCTTCCCCTCCTCCTCAGTCTGAGTTGGTTGTCAGCATTATCCTCCTCAGCACCCTCAGCCTCTTGCACATACTGATAGATTAAAGTGACAGCAGTCCCTAACATGTTTTGCTAGTTTTGTCAGTTAAAATTCCCCCCGTATGTGTACACCTATGGTGCAGAGTTTGTGGGAATAAAACAGACTGGAAGTTTTTTCCATAGTTTGCAGTGGTGTGCTGCAGATGCTGCCTGTGTGATTGGCTGACTTTGAGACATTCCACCTGCCAGCTGTTTTACTTGTATTTGAGTGGCTGTATTTTGCTATTTCCCTTTTTTTCCCCCCCTTCCCATTTCCGCCCCTTTTAAACCCCGGGGTGTGGCACGCAAACCCACTGCCTAAATGTAAACAGTACTGCTATTTCCATTTTTTTTCTTTTTTAAGTCCCAGTGCATGCTGCGCATACCCGTTTAGTTAAGGTAAACACATTTTAGCAGAAGTGTCCCCCTCCCTGGATGCAAACACGTTCTTCATTTCATGGTGTAAGACATTACAGCCTCAGCTGTGCTTAGCTAAGCGAAAACCTGGGCAATGGAGCTCCAATGTGCTTACAGCAAGCATGACATATCACCTTTTCATGTTAGCTGCTCCTCCTGCCTACACTATCTTGTTCTAGCACCTACACGATTAGGTGCAGTGTGTGGACTTAAAATATTTTGTGATTCAGTAAATTTCCTCTCATTTGCATACACCACTGCCTTAGTCCATAGTTGCTGCTCTTACATGGAGCCTTTCCCTTTGACAACCAGTGTTCCCTGGTAATGTTTTAATTTTGCATGACATTGACTATAATGGCAAAATGCAGATGTCCCCTAAAATTGAGTTTTTACATTTTTTTTTTATTTTTGGCACGATCCCGTTTGCGCGCCACTGTCCTATGCTTAAACAGCCAAGATCGGCCAAAAAAAAGACTTTCATTTTTTATTAAATTAAACACTTTTCCATGCCAATGGCCATATATTTGGCCATTGGCATGCCTAAAGTTTATAATACATGCTTTTATTTGAGCTGTCATACCTCCGTTTTGCTATTTGCAGAAATGTGTTCGGCTAGTAACTGAACACATTTCTGCAACTAGCACTGTTCCTGCACGGATGCCAGACTGCTTCCTGAATTGCCAATTCACCTCATTTGCATGGTTTTCACCAGCAAATGAGGTAATTACCATTCTGCATGGCTTTTTGTGCAGGAACAGTGTTGGCACTCAGGCTCGTGTACGTCAGATCAGCTATTTCCTGAATCGCTCTGCGGCCATATTCTGTGCAGGAGTGGCTACACTGTTCCTGCATGGAAAATTTTTTTAATGAATCCTGAGGATTGTATGATTTCCTTCAAATATTCTACTATTCCATGATACTCATTTGCTTAATTCACAGTAACAGAATAATTGGCTTGCACAATACACAGGTTTACGAAGTAAATGATGAAGGCAAAATGGAGAGTGACATATAGATTTCCACAAGCACATGTGACAGCATGCTTTAACATGACACTCTCACCAATTTGCAAACAACATATTGTAGTGACCATACTACCTATAAATTTTCAAAAACATTTTGAGCATCAGACGTAAGAACGGATATTCTGCCATACAATAATGCTCCTTTTTTGATACACACAAACAGCAACATTATTTTACAAAATACATAATAAAGTACACTGTAAGGTGAAATAAATTTTAATAATTTTCAAAACTAGCACCTGACAGTGGAATTTTTACATTTTATTCTGTATGTAACCATGAAGGAAAAGCAATACACAGCATTAATAAACAACATTTGACCTTGTACCGTTAAATAAAAATGAATATTTTTGACCACACTGGGACTATTTCCATTCTACATTGATATATTAATTTTCACTTTATGCTGATGGCAAAATAGCATGCACTATTTATAAATGATTCCAGAAAGCAGCATTTCAGTGTAGCATTGAAAAAAGTCACATTCATTACCACAAGGAAACAAAACGGCAGCAACTTTCCTTTCAACTATAAAATAAGATTCAATTCCTCATTAATATTAATAATAAATGCAATGAAACTGTATTGCAGCACTGCTTCAAAGAGCAACTGTTAAATGCATTACATATTCATTAGTGTTATCAGTGTTGGTATTGCAACTCTATAAAACTAATTATAAATTATTGAGGACAGCTCTCACTTTCAAAAGCCAGGATTGAACACCATGTATTTCATTAAAAGCATGTTGAACTTACAGAAACTTAATCACAAAAGCTAATATTAAATCTATTTGTATGGTGTATATTTCTATCATGTTTTTGGCCATAAAGAGTCTGTTCTAGGTAATCAATCACTATCTGGAATGTTTTAAGGCATGTTTCATGCTCTATAATTTTCCTGACATACTAACAACGTTGTCGCCTCACAGTTAGATGTTGCCTGTTTGATTCTCAGTTAGAGCGTCTTCTGTGTAGAGGTATGCGTGAATGGGCGTTCCTTCGTTGAAGGTTGTGCATTAGGCCCGGCAAGCCAGTACATAAAAATCTACTGCCAATCATTAGCAGACCGGAGTTCAGCTGTGGCGACCCCTAACCGGGAAAAGCCGAAAGTCACAAACACAAACTAACAAAAAAGTCACAGTACTAGAATCATGACACATGTGAGACCTGACATCTATATGCCCCATGAAGGCAGGTAAGTAGTATGGACAATCACTAATTATATCAAATTAAGAGCTAAAGCATTAATGAATTTTACTAAACTTTATTTCTTAACTTATTACAAATGATAAAAAAGCAGGCACTTCAATCTTGAAACAAGGTTCATTCTACATAATGATTTACCCATTATTAAACCTTTTATCATAGGATCATAGGATCATAGGAGGTTACTAGGCTATTGGCCTTGAGACCCTTATAAGCCCTAGCTAAGAGTTTAGCCCATGTTTAGACAAAACACCACCCGATGCCCCTGTCCAGCAGGGACATGAGTGGAATCCCAAGGGTATATTTTCTGTTTCCCATCCAGTTATGCAGGTTACAATGAGCGCATTTTCATGTTTAGACTCCTAGCATTTAGCAGCATGACCTTTAATTTGCGTATTGTTGAAATTTTTATGTTGGTAGTTTTAACCTCATCACATTTCCTAAAAAAGGTACTATAGGGGAGGCAGAGCCTTTGCCAGAAGCCTGAAGCCCAGGTGAGACAGATGCAGGCTGTCTCTGGCAAAGCATCATTTCTGTCGATCATATCTTCCCAGGCTGTCAGGTACTGGATCCCCCTGGAATGACAATAGAAACTAAGCCAATTGTTAAAGTCAATCATTTTCTATTTGTATTGTGACATCATTCTTGGTGACGGCAGAATGCTGCTTAAGTCTAGAGACATACCTGCCTGGGACACATAATCAGTGAGCTCAATCATGTCTCTCTTCATATAGTGCAGAGAGGTACACCTCAAGTCATTCATGCCAACATGGACTATGACAGAGTCATAACAGTACCTGTTGTTGAGAGACTTGAGTGCGTATGTGATATGGCAGATTCTGGCACCTGACAGACAACTAACTGTGACTTTCTCCTTATCCAGCCTGGTGAGAGGCACATCTGTGTGTCTCACAATGGAGTCTCCTATGACTGATATGTTGGATTTATGGTGAAGTCTTAGTGGCTGTGAGGCAGAAGTGTGTGGACTATGTGTGGTATGTGGTGTGGAGGGCTGTGGAGATCATGTGCGTTTTTTCAGTGGAGGTCTCCCTTTTTGGGTATGTTTATGTGGAGGACTCTGCATATGTAGGTGTGTGTTGTGTAGGTGTGGGTGGTGTTTGAGGTGTAGTGATTGTGTTGACAACCTTTCTGGTGCCATATATACTAGCTTGAGGGTGAGAGAGCTTGGAATCTGAGGGAGAAAGGCCAGGGAGAGCTAAAGGGTGGATAAACCACTCTGTAGAATACAAAGCAAAACAAGAACCACAGCCACAGATCCAAGAAAATACTTTTAATGCAAAAATACTGTAGCACCTCAGCTCACAAGCCTTCAAAGGAGTAAAAACTTAGTAAAACACATCCAATATATATACACAGTAATAAAACAATTTGCAAATACGAATTATTCAATTAATTACATACTTCAAATTTAAATCTTTATTTAAACCTACAGGGTCCAAAGTATTATATTTCAAGATATAAACAGTTTCTTTATGCAATAATTTATACTTCACATCTGTATTTTCTCCAATATTCACACTTACTTGTTCAAAAATGGACCCTCTTAATAAAGTAGCATCCCCTCTATAAAAATATTTAAAATGTAAAGCTAAGGGGCTCTCTATACGTTTATTCTTAACATCCCTAACATATTCCAGGAAGCAAACATTAAACGCACGTTGACTCTCCCCAATATAAAACATCTCACATGGACATTTCAGTACATATATTATTCCTTCAGCATTACAATCAAATCTATGCACTGGTTTGTAATGAATGTTATTAATTAAAAAAAAAACAATTAGTCACTAAAGGACAAATAGAACATTTGCCACACTTATAAGTACACACTTCACTTATACCAGAATCTATACTTGGTGGGGGAAAGGTAAATGTATTATGTACTACAAAATTAGCAATATTTCTACCCTTTTTGTAGTAAATAAGAGGGAATCTGTTAATCCCACCCCCTAATTGTCTATCTGAAAGTAACAAAGGCCAATAATGTTGCAATAAATCTGCTATTTGCAAACTCAATACATTATAAGTAGTGACAAAATAAATATTTCTCACCATCCCACTATCCATATCACTATAAGAATTAGCATTACCATCACACCTAGCCCTACTTTTTCTCTCCTTAAAATTATTCAAAACAATTTCTTGTTGTCTACCAGTCCAAACTCTGCAAAGGGACTGTTTAGCTTGATCTTTACTATAATCTCTAGTAATAAACATCTTATAAGTCTTGGAAGCTTCTCTTAAAAAATCAACATTCTGACTAGATAATCTACTAAGTCTAAGAAACTCAGTATAAGGTGAAGCTTCTATTAAGTGTGTGGTATGGCAGCTAGACCAATGCAAAAATATGTTACATACAGTAGATTTTCTGTATGTAGAAGTAACAAATTTTCTGAGTACCTACAGCATCTGTCAAAATTAAATCTACAAAATTTACTTTAATACCCACTTGTTGACCATCAAAATGTAATAAAAACCTATTCTGCTATAAATCTTCCACAAAATAATTAACTTCATCAATGCCACCATGAAAAAAAAATCATCTATAAAACAAAAATATTTAACAAAATATTTCTTAAAAAACTCATGTCTATATAAATATTCTGTTTCGGATTTAGCCATCACTATATTAGCATACATGGGGGCAAAAGACGCCCCCATCGCAGTCCCCTGAAGCTGATGGTAAATCTCACCATTAAAAACAAAAAAAATTATTTTTTAAACAAAATAAAACCAAAGCTATAAGAATATTAGACTTAGGTGAAGCACACAAAAAATAATTCAAAGACTCAACTCCATATTTATGTTGAATATTAGTGTACTAGCTGACCACATCCAAGGTCAGCCAGTACATATCTTTTCCCCAAGGTATAAGGAAAACCTTATCTAAAAGATCTTGTGAGTCCTTTATATAAGGGGAATTTTTGTACCACAGGGAGCAATTGGCTATGCAAAAAAAATACCCAGACTATGCAAAAAATATCTATGTGCAGTCACACTAGGGAGACCTTTAAGCTTATTCAAACCCTTATGTATTTTTCTCAAGCAATAAAAGGTGGCCAAATGACAATTATCAACACAAAATTTCATAACGATATAATTTTTAGTAAAATAACCTAATCTACAACCTTTTTGTAACAAAAGCTGATACTCACAGATAGCTTTATTATAGGTCTCCATATCACTTCTTACATAGATATTGACATCATCCAAGTGATCATAACACATCCTAACATATTGTGTACAAATCATTATCACAATTTGGCCACCTTTATCCGCTGGCTTAAAAACCAAATTTCTGTCCCTATTCAAATTCATCAATACTTGCCACTCTTGTTTACTCATACTGTAGTTGCAACTATTTTTATCAAAATCATAATATAAACATTCAACTTCAAAATTAAAAACAGCAGAAACATTTTGAACAGTACAATTATTAAAAGGTGTTATAAAAGCACTTTTACTAACAACACTGTCCGTATTCAACAAAAACAGCAAGAGTAAAAACTTTCTTCAACAGAAGAAGTATTAAACACATGTTCCCCCATCATATGTACAGAATTACTGCAGCTGTTATAAAAAAACAAAATAAATGTAGTTTACATACCAATTTAAATATATCACACTTATGTATATGGCATCTAGGCAACACAGTGGGAACATACTTCAACCCCCGATTCAAAACAGAAACAATTCCATCAGTTAAACTAGTTCCTGAAATGTTAACCATCAATTTGTCCTTATATGTACTACAATCATTGCCATCTACCTTTTTAGCATTAGTTCTAAAATGTCCATATGTTCTATCACTCTGCTGTCCTTGTCCGTTTTTTGCATTTTTCGGTTCGCCTGTTCCGATGATCTTTCCTCTTGCTCATTACTCTGAAATCTTTTATTGAAATTAACAGAGTCTTGCACTGCTGGCAAAGGTGGATAACCTCCATCCTCATTCTCCCACTCAGTAACATAGTAATTACCTTCCGAAGACAAAGGTAACAGCAGCAACTTTCCTGTTACCTAAATTCTCGCAGGATTTAATATTATTCCTGCGATTTTTAAATTTCCACAAAAAAGCTTTTTCATTCTTATAATTCTTCAAATCCCATTTCAATTTATATGTTTTTCTGTCCACTAAATCATTTTCATACTGTTTAAGTTTATCTTTTATGTTCATGAAAAAGCTATCTAAACGTGACATATCATACCACGTTTTAAGAGTTGAACAAAGTACATGAGCCTCCTCTTTAATCAAACGTTGCTTAATCATGTCATTTTCTATTAAAATTTTAACCTATTCCTGTGAGCATTTGTGAGCTTCTGTAACCCATCTGTGTTTAAATTATTTATCCTCAGCACATTCAGAATCAAATGGAGTACTGGGGTATTTAAAAGCTCACAAGCCCCCTTGGTGAAATGTCCAGCTCCGTATATCTACATAAGCTGAGAACGTTAAAATAAACATTTGATTCTTTGAACAATAAATTCCCCAACTTACCATACATACATCCCTGCTACTTATATATTGCAACTCTGAGATCACACAACAGTGCTGACAAGGGTATATCCTTGCCCTGTTGTCAACATAATTTCGACAGGTAATTTGCATGCACTTCCTGTCGACCATATGAACAACTTAATATTCATGTGTAGACCATATGGGTTGACCAAATGAACGTTAGACCATATGAATTTCAACCTTTTGATAGTAAACCTCAACAACATCTTCACAAAAAATCCCAGGAATATTAGAAGAAGAAGGATCAAGTGGCCATAAAACAAATATGTATAAACCACTCTGTAACATATAAAGCAAAACAAGAACCACAGCCACAGATCCAAGAAAATCTTTTAATGCAAAAAGACTCTAGCGCCTTGGCCCACAAGCCTTAAAGGAGTAAATACTTAGTAAAACACATCCAATATATATATATATATATATATATATATATATATATATATATATATATACATACACACAAAGTAATAAAACAATTTGCAAATACCAATTATGCAATTAATTACATATTTCCAATTTAAATATTTATTTAACCCTACAGGGTCCAAAGTATTATATTTCAAGATATAAACAGTTTTTTATGCAATAATTTATACTTCAGATCTGTCTTTTCTCCACTATTCACACTAACTTGTTCTAAAATGGACCCTCTTACTAAAGTAGCATCCCCTCCATGAAAATTTTAAAATGTAAAGCTAAGGGGCTTTCTATATGTTTATTCTTAACATACCTAACGTGTTCCTGAAAGCGAACCTTAAACGCACATTGACTCTCCCAATATAAAACATCTCACATGGACATTTCAATACATATATTATTCCCTCAGTGTTACAATCAAATCTATGCACTGGTTTGTAATGGATGTTATTAATTAAAAAAAAACAATTAGTCACTAAAGGACAAATACATTTGCCACACTTATAAGTACCCACTTCACTTATTATACCAGATTCTATACTTGGTGGGGGAAATGTAAATGTATTATGTACTACAAAATTAACTATACTTCTACCATTTTTGTAGGAAATAAGAGGGAATCTATTAGTCCTACCCCCTAATTGCCTATCTGAAAGTAACAAAGAGCAAAGGGGTGGGCCTAAAGACCAAGTGCTTAAACCAAAACTTAGATCTTCGAATAACATTTAACAATTTAGCCAGGCTATAGACAAGCAGTAATAAATGGACAGAAAAGATGCAGTAGAACACTTTAGAGAACAGGCAGCAAGTAGCAGGAAAAAGCAAAGCAAGATGAAGTAACAGAGTAGTAGGAAGAAACACAAATTAGAAAATATAAGCAGATGAATTTTTTTATCGATCACTCTTACTAAATAATCTGACTTGACTACTCTATCTACTTTGTTAAAGAGCACATCATGTGAAGTCTCTTTCTTTTGCACACTGATAACACTTTGTTTAACTATGTCGTTAAAACATTTGGATATATTTAAAAACTGTTCCCTCAGTAAGAGAGGGTCAGATTCCAAATGGCAAGTCTTAGAACCTAATTGATCACTTATCTATGATATTCAAATAGAGTAAAACAAACACCATCAACTGCATGCCATGTTTTTCATCCTATGAGATACTCAAATAGAGTATAACCAATTCCACTAACTACATGCATCCTATCAGAAGCTTGTCCAATGGGCCCACCCACTGTTTCAGTAGCTTTAAAAACTCATGCTGTTTGTAGTACTCGTATCAGAAAAAGCCATTTTCACAACCTCTGTGCTTACCCATCTTTGAATAAGACTTTTGTTTACAAAACAATGACTTGCGTCTTATTCTTTGGAAAGGAGGGGATGATATAATCGAAGGCAGTAGCAAAAAAACTTCTAGAGAATCATTAGGCAACCTATGAGAAGATTCTGTAGGAATGAGAAGTGTACTAGTTGGTTCTCTAAGAGAGCAGCTGATGCATGGAACAGACTACCAAATTACAATGAAGCAAGCACTAGATTAGATATTTTTAAGAACAGCCTTGACACTTATGGGAACAACTGTTTTGGTATATTGTCAAGCTAGAAGGGCATTAATGCCCATGCTTGAAATATTTGTATGTATGTATGTATGTATGTACGTATAAAAATGTATACCTGATAATTTAATTTAGAGTAAAAGAGGCAAGAAACGTTTAGGGGTAAGTAGACATTTTTGGCCAGTCATATTTAATGAAATGATTCCTAGAAGCTTGCAGTGTGTCCTCTCCTTTAACTCTTAAGGCACAGGTGAAGTCATACTGATCAACTTTAACCATATCCAACAAGCTGGAAAGGTAAACAAATGTCACTTTTTTCTTATATAAGGAGCCACTTATGTTTCAGTAATTATTTTAGTATCTCTGCAATGTAACACTTCATACTAGTATTTGTGCAAGATCATTTAGTGGTGCACTTGTCAACCTGTTGCAAGTTATGCAAAAATTGCATCAGCTTAATTTATTGTAACAATTTAAAAAATATTGAATTATACTGATTGCATTGCCATAGTAGAACTCTAACTCTGTTAGTGTTTGATCACCATTTAAGTTATGGAAAAGTGAACTGCATTTGTGTTAACTTTAATGCCTGAATGTGTCCATAGTTAAGCTGGTTTCAATTTAGTTTTTTTTTTGTCTGGGAATAGTTTTAATTTCACCATTTTTGGTTTGTGTTTATTGCGTTTTTCTATAACACATGCCTGCCTATATGCTAGCTCTGTACTGTGTGCAATACCTGTGCTTCTCTCGTCAGTCATCTGCTGCCAAAACCTGTATTACTGTTTTTACATGGGAATATAGTTGATGCTGCTCCTTTCTGTAGGGAAGTTAACCATATTGCCCTACAGTTAGCAATAGTATATCTTACAATATGGGAGGATCCTATTGTTCACAATAACTGTTGTCAGGCATATTCACAAACCCACTGTTGTTTCTCCTTACATTTTGTATGCTACCCTAAATTGGGTATCACTCGTTAAGTAACTGCAAGGTTCCTACTTTAAACTAGCATAACATAGTTCAGCATTTAATTAATGCTTAGTCTATCTACCCTCTGATCCCAGTCAAGCCCTGTCATGGTGCTAATATCCTAATCACCAGAGGTAAAACAAGGAACCACAAAGAAGGACAGCACCAGTTCCGCAGCTCCATCAGTAACATAAAACATTAACTCCCATTCACTAGCTCTTCAACTCTTTCTCTTGTGTCTTACCTAATATTTGTTTGCGTTTTTATTTTAAATCCAGCTTTGTGCAACCTTTGCTAAGGGTATACCCCCTCAAAAATGAAATGGAGTTTTTAACAGCATATTTAAAGCCTTTTTGGCCTCCTTTTTCAAACAGCCCCTGGAGGAGAATTGCTTGTGCAAATAAACTTTAGCAATCACATATAAGACTCCCCAATGAGTAAATTTTCCTGCAGCAAGGACAGCATATGTTGTAATAGTAAATGTCTACCTTTATGCATTGCTTTGTCTTATGCATGTTACCTTGCACTAGGATATTGCAAGGTGAACCCCCATCCTAATATGCTACTACTTTGCAACTGTTTTTTTTTTTTTTTAACATTTTTTTTCTGATTGCTGATATTTGTTTCTCCTGCAAATAGGATTCTTAGAACTCTGCTGCTGTCTCTTCTACACTTCTACTTAGACCTTGTATCACTCATTTTCTATTAGTTATTTTCAAGTCCCACAGTTGGCTTAATGGTTAAGGTCTTTGCCTCCTATGCACAAGGTATAAGGTTCGAGCTTGACTTCTAGCCAATTCTTATATGTAGTTTACATGTTCTCCCTGTGTCTCTGTGGTGTAACTCCCACTTCACAACACTGGATGTTTCTATCTGAAACTCACCCAAGAATGGATTTGTAGGAAGTATCACAGACTCCAGTTGGTGCCTACTGGAGGAAGAGTTATACAAACCAACCTCCTTCAGCATTAGTTGTGGCATGTAATAACTTATAGATAGGACAATGCATAGAATGGTTGCAGTGTCAGGGGCTAGCTACCTAGTGATGTAAAAATTGTCTCTAAGTGATTGGGTAGCATTGACTAATATTGCCAAAAATGGACATGGGTATTTATTTGCCTGTGATTAGCTGGTTGAGGACCCGGCCTACTCCAGCCTATGCCAGGCAACTATGTTAACAGTAAAAGAGGGTCTGTGTGATCCTATTGGCCAGTGTGCGCTGACCATAAAGCTTAGCAGCCCTGTGTCAAAAAGCTATTGACTGGCTAGCTGGCTCTTATGTAGTTACCCAGCTTGGTTTATCTGGGATAGTACTGTTGAGTGAAAGCTGGACGTAATACCATGCAAGCCACCTGCAAAACAGAAATTAAGGATTGCTACACTCAGTATAGTTTCACTAACAGGGTGCAGCTTAGAAGTGGATGACATTGGCTAATGAGGAGGCTGGACATCATATGTATCCAGGCAACAAGATAAAAAGGCAGTGCAGTCATCAGAATTAGTGACAGACTTATGGAAATCAGTGTAAGGATAGGGCAGTATTCATAATCTTAGCCTATACCTCACAGGAGGGTTATGACAGAGAGGAAAAGAGTACATTCTGTCATCAGTTGCAAAACTTACTAGATAAAGCAGGACAACATGAATTGGTGTTGATAATGGGGGCCCTGAATGGGAGACCTGAATGCAGCTATTGGGACATACAGAACAGGTTATTGGACTGTCTGGGTTCACAAAGATAGGGCAACAGGAATAAAGAAGGCGAGGCCATTCTAGACTTCTGTCTGGCAAATGGCTTGATTGTGGCCAACATATGGTTCAGCAAAAGAGACATTTACAAGATCACATATGAGAGAACATGTAACTCAGATAGATTTCTTCCTAGTAAAGAAAGAGCATTGGGGTAGAATCAGTGATTGCAAAGTTATCCCCAGTGAAAACAGCATAAACCCCTAGTTGCCGCAATCAGTTGGAAGCAGAAGTCAGAGGAGGTTCTAAGGTCAATAAAGACTAGACTGTAGACCAAGAATTTCACAGGAGAAAGATCATAAATGTTCAAGGAAATACTGATGGTACTAGCACCCTAGAAAGAAGAGAAAATAGGTGGAGTTGAAGAAGAAGAATGGTAACAGAATGGTAGCACCTTAAAACAGCATACTGTAGAACAGCGATGTGGCTGAAACATGTATGGAAATAAGATACATAAAGAAAACTATGTGGCTGAGCCAGGTATGGAAATAAGGTACATAAGGAAAGCTGGTGGTGGGATGCAGAAGTCCAGGAAGTCATCAAAAGAAAGGAGTGCAGGAAAAAGTGGAAGATAGAAAGCACAGACCAGGCTAAGAAGGAATGCTGGTTTGGCTAACAAAGAGGCTAAGAAAGCAGTTGCAATTGCAAAGAACAAGGTATTAGAGGTAGTCTGCCAGCTTCTGAAAAGTGACTCAACAGATAGTACAAATAAAGTCTATCAGGTTGCAAGGCAAAGACAGAAAGATAAAGAAAATAGTCATCAGACACCCTTCATGGGGGATGCCAGCAACAACCTGCTCACCAGCCTAGAGGACATCAAAGACAGGTAGAAGAGTACTTCCAGTAACTTCTAAATGAAGAATTCCCCACAGAAGCTATACTGCCCACACATAGCCTACAATGAAAGAAGAGGAAGAGGAGCCTACCCTAGAAGAAGTAAAAATTGCATTAAGGAAAATGAAGTCAGGCAAATCAGCAGGCTCAAATGAAGCCATAGCAGATGAGATAAAGGTGTTATGTAAGTTAGGGGAAAATAGGTAGTCACGGTTTTATAGAGACAAAGGTGTATCCTGGATAAGTGGAGAATAAGCATTCTAGTGCAGTGTACAAGAACAAAGAGGGCACTCACAAGTCTAGGCAGTATAGAGATTGTGATAATGTGAGGTATTGCCAGCTATGCCAGGAGAAGTAGAGCAGTGGATGTGTAACATATGCCAGCAAAGCTAACTGGAATTTTGTAAACAATTATATGTTGTTTGTATATCAAACTGATTTGTACAGATGCCTGTGTTGAAAAAATGTATTTGTAAAGCTGCTTGTGTTAAAAATGTACCAACAGTGTGTCCTGCTGGACAGAAATAGAAATACATGTGTATGTTAGACTGTATTATAACTATTGAAATTAATATTGTTAACAGAGAATACTGGAAGAGAAGAAGTTAAGCTCAGCTCCAGCTAACTGAAAAATAGTATGAAGTTAAATTACTTGGACACTCTACTGAGGACTCAACTCTACAGTTGTGCCAGTGAGGAGTCTTATTGGAGACCTGGAGGGAGACAGAAAGAGAAATCCAGACCCTGGACTGATTGTGTTCTCTGTGTGCTCTTAAGGGAAATTGTGCTTGATGAAGAGAGCTGCATCTGGAAATGCTGTATGTATCTATTTTTGTTTCAAGTAAATGCTCCTCTCCAGTGTCAGTGGTGACAATTCACGTTCCTTGATTACTGGTCCATAGGGGGGGGGTGTCACAGAGGTATCAAACTCCAGTAATACTGCATGATATTTCTGGAGGGGATGACTGATAACTGAATCCACGGAGCAGTAGAAAGTTAGATGGAAGATGAACATTTCTAATTTAAATCAGGATGCAGCAGAATGCCATAATGTTTGCAGTGAGAGGGAAGTGGAGAGAAAACCTGAGATGAGGAAAGAGGTCATCTAGGTATTCCTAGACTTGGAGAAAGCATATGGTAAGGTCTCAAGAAAGTTGGCTTGGGCAGTCCTTTCATGGGTTGAAGTCCTAGAAACATACAAGTACTCAATGGCAAAAGTATGAACGGTGTTAGTACTCATACAGTAGTTCCCGGTGGCAGTGGGTATGTATCTAGGTTCAGCTCTGAGTCCACTGCTGCTCATAATGATGATTAACTACATTAACAAGCAGGTTTGACAAGACAGATCAACAAAGCCACTGTATACAGATGATGTGGCATTAGAGGCAGACTATGAGCATGAATTTCAGCAATTGAATGGGGAATTGAATGTAAAAGTGAAGGCGCATGGGATGAAACTAAGTACAGATAAGGCAGTTGCAATGGCAGGAAATTGGGGAAATCAGATAAGCTAAAATTGAAACAGAAAGGAAAATAGTGGAATAGGTTAACAGCTTCAAGTATCTGGGAGGGGTGGATGAGGAGAAAGGAAGTCTAAATGAGGAGGGCAAAGCTAGAGACCAAGATGCTGTAGCCAACTGTTACAGAGTATGAGGGCTAGTGTATGATAGAATAATGCCAAAGAAGCTGAAAATTAAGGTATACAACAATATTGTGACTGCTACTATTGTATGGTATAGAAACCTGGGCAGTGAAGGCAGAGCATTTGAGAAAGCTAGATAGATGATGGCAATGAAGTGCATGAGATGAGGGGTAGAATGCATACTGTGGAACATAGGAAGAAAAATGTAGATCAAAGTAGAATCCCAAGTAGACTCAATTACACATAAGGTAAATGAGAACGGATAATGGTGGTTCAAATACATTCACAGGAAAGCAGAAGAAAATTTGATGAAGAAGATTTGGAACAGACAAAAAGAAGGCAAGAGAAAATGAAAACATCCAGCAAAGAGGTGGATGTGTTGTGTGAGAAAAGACCTGCAACAGTCAGGCTTGACAGTCAAAAACTGTAGGAGAGTGGTATCGGATAGTGAGTGATGGTGACAGTTGATATAACACCCCAACCCCATGCAGAGGTTAATAATGCTCTTATTATCACACCATTGATTGTTTCTGCAGCATGGAGACCACAATAGGTTAGACCACACTCTCCTCAGGTCAGTGTAATTGGTCACACTACATTCCCCTACCCTACCCCAATCCCCATCCATCCCAGCCTCCTCGACATTTATTATTCCAGAAACCTTCCTACCACATCCAATCCCTTTCTTTGAGAAAAGTCAGTCACTTTACTCCAACCACCACCATGCTAAGCCATACCGTACTCTAAACCAATATCTAACTTACTCACATCCTCAACTTCTAACAGACTTAGCCATGGACATCTCTTAAGCAACTCCTCTGCCCACTTTCCTACTCAACCAATCAGGACCTATTTCCTTGTCATTTACTCCTGCCTATTTGTAAACTCACCTGCTCACCTTCATATATAACCACTCCACCTTTGTCACAGTTACCAACTCCTCCCATAACCATTTCTTGTACACTAAATGTAATACCCTCCTTTCTCAGTTGCTATTTTTACTGTCACACACATCCTTTTATAATACTTAACTTCTTCATCCCACTTGCCCACTCCATATCTCTATTTTACTTGTCTCTCAACATGCTATTCCTCTAAGGAAATGCCTCTGTCTCTCCTGCCACTCCAGTATCCATTAACTCGTCAAATGCCATACTTGCCTCTAGTCCAGTACTCCACCAGCTACCTGAGCAAATATGCATTATTTAGCTGGGTACCCATTCTTGTCACATATAATGCATTTTATCTTACTTACCATACTCACTCCTCTTTTTTATCATGCCTATTTCCTTTCTTGTCCTATCCTCTCCTCTGATTTTTTCAGACCCTTTTCTGATTCCACTGACATCCTCTACATTTCACCAAGCCTCTACAATATCTCTTACATTAACCTCTATAAACACTCATATCCTGCAGCCTCAATTATGTAAGTCAAACTGCACACAAATAAAGATAAAACTTAAGCAACTATTTCCATACAGCTTCTCTTTTATCAAAATCCAGCTCTGTGGTGACATCACCTTAACCCTTGAATACTGCTATTGTCTAACTATAACTCTCTTCCAGATAATCTAACATTATCTAACCCACCCAGTCAGGCCCATGTCCAGTCAGGATTAAAGTTCCTTCACATAAGCATTAGAAGTATCACTAATAAAATAACAGACCTTCATGCTTGATTAAGGATGCCTTTACCTAGTATTCTTATCATCTCTGAAATCTGACTGAAGCCAGATATAAAAAATGAAGAAGTCACTCACACAGGCTACAACATATATATAATGGTTTTAAAAGAAGAGACATGGATATAATGTACTCTAATCTTGCAACTCTCCCTCTACTCAGAGCCGCTAGGGCCCACTGGTTGGGGGAGGCCCACTGGCTGGGGGGTGGGGTTGCCACAAAACTCATATTTTTTCTTTAAGAATGCATTATGCATGCTTTACATTTCCTTTTTAAGGGCAGACACAGAGTGCATCCTTAGTAACACCTGTGCATGTTACTAATGATGCATGCACATTAGCAGAGTACATGTGCAGGATTTTTAAGAAGAGATGAGTGAATATGGTACTATGGAGATTTTTAAGAGCTACATAAGCATAGATTATTCTGATGTTTTTTACTGAGATCATGGGACAGTGTAGATTGGGAGATTTACCCTTTTCCGCACTGTAGTGCAATCTTGGAGTTGGAATATGTAAGCAGCAGGTGGTGTGGAGGGCGCAGTCAGTGCTGTGCAGTACGGATCTGGTCCAGCTGTACTGCTGCAAAGGGGATATCAGACTTAAGAAACTGAATTCGACTTTGCCTGAATTAGTGGCCAGTATTCCATCCTACTTAGTATTCCAAACATCGAACATGTAAACTGTCTTAATAGTAAAAAAAAAATAATATATATATATATATATATATATATATATATATATATATATATATATATATATATATATATATATATGGGTCCCCTACTATTTACCGAAACGCCGATTCGCCGACAAAGAAATCACCGACACCAAACGACCGACAACAAAAAGTACCGACAACGCAAAACACCGAACACCATAACACCGAACACCATAACACCGACACACTACACGTAAACGACACAGTACACTACAGGACATATCCACTAGCCCTAACCCAAACCCTAACCCTAAGGTCCGACACTATGGCACACTCTCCCTACCTGCACCCTAACCCTAACTCACTTACCCACCCCTAACCCCAAGCTCCGACACTACCGCACACTCTCCCTACCTGCACCCTAACCCTAACTCACTTACCCACCCCTAACCCCAAGCTCCGACACTACCGCACACTCTCCCTACCTGCACCCTAACCCTAACTCACTTACTCACCCCTAACCCCAAGCTCCGACACTACCGCACACTCACCTATCACACACCCTAACCCTACATCCCTCACTATTGCACACTTACCTGTCCACTCCCTACTCCTAAATCCCTCACTATCGCATACTTACCAGGTCGCGCTTACACATTCCCCTTGTCGGTCTTCCGGCTGTCGGGATTCCAGCGTGTCGGTCAACTGCGTTGTCGGTCGTTTGGTGTCGGTGATTTCTTTGTCGGCGAATCGGCGTTTCGGTAAATAGTAGGGGACCCATATATATATATATATATATATATATATATATATATATATATATAAAAAATTTATTAATTTGTTTGTTTGTCTATGTTTATATATATTATTTATTCGTTTATTTGTTTGCTTGTCTTTGTTTACCGGGAAAGTCTGACTGGGTAATACCCATTTTCAGCAGAGGCCTGGGGAGAAAAGCTCAATTTGTTTACATTGTATTATACTTAGTTACAGTTAAACACAGAGTAGTTACATTTCTATTTACATTTATACACATACAGTAGTTACATTTATACATTCAAAGAATTTGCAGAGGTAGAAGTTACTAAAGAGAAAGCCCAGGTACAGTTTAGTGGATTGTACAGGCAGCAGTTATATATAAAAATTGTTTTGTCATTTCATTGAGAGGTTGAGAGTATTCTGTTTAAGGAGAGTATTTGGAGAATATTGTACAATGAGCACAGAGTCTTAACCTGGTGATGAGTATGTGCAGGGCCAGGAATGGTTACTATGTTGTTTAAGCAGTGGTTTAAAACTATTGAGTTTGTTGGAGAGTTTTATTTGTGTGAGGGTACTATTCCAGAGTTTAGGAATGTATTGGGAGTAGAGCAAGTCTCCTGCAACATTACTTGACTTATTTGTGAATAGTAAGAATTTGTTACTGGAATGGAGGTCCCTTGCTAAATAGTAGGGCAGCAATAAGTTTTATAGTGCAGTGCATTTTTCTGGATAACGAATGAGTGTGTGTGCTGTAGTTAGTTGTGAATATGTTAGGTAGATGTGGAGTTCAAGCCAGTTTAATTGCTTTAAGCTATGACAATGATGGGTCCTGTGAAGGAGATTGGTGGTGAATTTAGTGATTTTATTGTAGCAAGAGGCAAGTTTCTTTCTTTGAGTTTATTAAGATAGGAGTGGTGTATAAGAGAGCTGGCAATAAGAAGGTTGTAGCTAGAGTTTTTTTTCAGTATCTGTAAGGAATCCATTGATCCTATAATGGAAGCCTAGTTTCTGGTATGCAGATTTAATGGAGTACAGCATATGCTGCTCATATTTGAGATTATCATCTATTATAATGCCTAGAAGTTTACTGTGAGTTACTGTTTCCATGACAGTATTATTGCTGACTTTATGGCAAACGGTTGCTTTTGATTTTGGCAACTTTTGAGGTTAAAAAGCATTATCTTAGTTTTCTTGGGGTTGAGTAAGAGGTTTTATGCTTTCAGCCAGGTTTTTACAGAGGAGAAAGATTGTCGGGTAATGTCTTGGAGCTTATTTCTTGTTAAGGACACACATATTAATGTTGAGTCATCTGCATACTGAACTAAATTGGCATGGCTTTTAGAGGTGTGGATGTTATTAATAAATATATTATAAAGAAAAGGACCCAGAACAGAGCCATGAGGGACACCTGTAGTAACTGGTTGAAAGGATGAGTAGGTTTGCTGCCATTTAACAGCTTGTTGCCTTCCAGATAGGTAAGTAGGAAACCATGACAAGGAGTACAGTGAAAATCCTATTGAGGAGAGCTGAATGAGCAGTTGCTGGTGTGAGACAGTATCAAATGCCTTTGACAAGTCTAAGAACATGCTGGACACAAGCAGACCACTGTTTCTATGTTGGTTTATTATATTGGTAAAATGTAGTAGAGCATTAGTGGTGCTGAGGCCTAAAGCCATGTTGTGTTTCTCAGGGTAGGTTTATTTGGGGAAAGGTATTGCATCAACTGCATATGGATGCATTTCTGTAATATTTTGGAAAGGGAGAGAGAATTACTATTGGTCTGTAGTTATTACACTCTGTAGATCTGCCACCTTTCTGCAGTGGTATGATGTAGGATTTTTTCCACAGCGATGGGACATATCTTTTTGCTCTGGTCCTATTAATTAGTATGGACACAGGGAAGACTATGACTTTTGTCACCATTTTAGGTAGTCTGATAGTAGTTGGTCTACAGCTACAGAAGTAGTTTTTAGATTAAGGAGCAACTTCATTATGAGTGAGGTGGGTGCTGGACTAAAACTGAAGAGCTGTGGGTGGTTTTGGTTGGACAGGGGTTGAGAGGGGGCACAGATGTATTAGTGTCTACGAGAGATAATATTGTTTGTTTGTGTCTTTCAGCTTTTTCCCGGTTAGGGGTCGCCACAGCGGAACTCTGGTCCGCTAACGACTGGCAGTTGATTTTTACATACCGGCTTGCCAGGCCTGACGCACAACCTTCAATGAAGGTACACCCATTCACGCATGTCTCCATGCAGAAGACGCTCTAGCTGAGAATCGAACTGGACAGCATCTTTCTGTGAGGCGACAATGCTACCGCAGCGCCACCACCGATTGTATAAAATAGGAATTAACCTGTGGGGTAGAGCCTGTCATATTGTCTGTTTTTGTAGAGGGAGTGGTGGTCTTGCTAGGGTGGCGTAGTTTATTTAGTGATGACCAAAAAAAGGTTTGGGTTGTTTTGATGTTTTTCTTGTAGGTTAGTATAGAATGTTTACTGCTGATGGAGAAACAAAAAATACTGCACTAAAAAACAAGTTTAATTAAATAAATAAAGGTATAATGAAGAGCTTTTCATCCAGTCAAGTGACCAGACTTCTTCAGATAAAATTACAATCAATTAGCAGCATTTAAATATATACACACCCCCTCCCATGTAAGCATCCACCAATAAAGTGTACCAAAAGATTAGTCAAGCCCTTAATATTTACACATCTTACAATAAAAAAAAAAAACAAGTTTTACAAAATGCAGTCACACACACACACACACACACACACACACACACACACACACACACACACACACACACACACACACACAAACACAGTCACTTCCTCATTCATACCTGCATTCACTCACGCATCATTCTCTCTTTCCCAATCAAACACACACACAGTCACTTCCTCATTCATACCTGCATTCATTCACACATTGCTCTCAGTCTCCCGATCTCACACACAGACAGCCACTTTCTCACTCATACCTGCATTCAGTCACACATCGATCTCACTCTCCCAATCTCACACCCACACACACCCACTTCTTCATTCCTGCATTCACTTACACATCGCTGTCACTCTCCCGATCTCACACACACACACACACACACACACACACACACACACACACACACACACACACACACACACACACACGCACACATGCACACACGCACACACACGTACAGACACACACACACACAAACACACTTCTTCGTTCATTCCTGCATTCACTCACACATCGCTCTCATTCTCCCAATCTCACACACACACACACACACACACACACACACACACACACACACACACACACACACACACACACACACACACACACACAGACACACACACACACACACACACACACACACACACACACACACACACACACACACACACACACACACACACGCACATGCATGCGCGCACACACACACACACACACACACACACACACACACACACACACACACACACACACACACACACACACACACACACACACACACACACACACACACACACTTCATTCATTCCTGCATTCACTCACACATCGCTCTCACTCTCCTCATCTCTCTCACACACACAGACTCTTTTGCTTTCATGCACACATTCATTCACACATGCACAGACACACACACAGTCATACAGGCATTCACTTATCTGCAATCAGCTGCTAAGCTTCGTGGCTCCCCTGTAAGGAAGCCACGGTTCCCCATGGTGCCGCAGCGCACAGTTTGTGAACCTGTGGGTTAAGCAGTAATAAGAATTATTTTTAAGAGCTGACAAAGGTTATTGTATTACAAAATAAGGGGAATCTCACAAAACAAGAAGAGGTGCAACTGCAGACTGCTAAAAAGAAAAAGAGGGAGTAACTGGATAATATGCATGAATTTACTGTAGAAAGATTGTTGTTAAATATTTTTTTTTTGATAATAACTCCAGAGCACAAAATTGTTTAACACAATGACTTAGCCAACAGAAAGCAGAAAGTGTTGTTGCCAAATGTAGAACAAGAAAAATAACCAGGAATTCTGTACAGGTACTAAAGATATTTTGGAAATTTTATGAAAATTTGTATAAAGCAGAGAAGTGGGGAAATAAAGAAAAAGCAGAAATGGAAATATTTATGGAAGTCTTAAATATGCTGAGATTAGTGGCAGATGAGGCTCAACAACTAAGAATTAAGATAGAAGGAGATAAAATAAAAATGGTGCTACAGGAAGCCTCCAGGAACAGATGGCATTCTGGTGGAAGTTTGGAAGCTAGGAGAGAAGGACAAGATAAAGATCTGGAAATGTTTGTTTAATAGTATTTTAAAAAGGCACTAACATCCGGGAAAAAAGGTGTGTTGGCTGCAATACCTAAAGATGGTAAAGACCCGTCTGACTCAGCTTCATACAGATCCATCTCAATTTTAAACCATAATTATAAAGTGTTTATGTCTATAGTGTCTAAAAGAATAGCAAAAGTGATGCCAAAGTGATAGATATTGACCAATGTAGATTTGTGGAGGAGGCAAACATCTGACCACATTAATAGAATAATGTTGTTCCATAGTGAAGCAAAATGTAAGAAAATACCGCTGTTATTGCTAGGTCTTGATGCAGAGAAAGCATTCAAAAGAGTAAAATGAGATTTTATGAGTAGGGCAATTGAAGCATTTGCATTTCCTGATGCAATAATAAGGTTAATTAAAAGGATATATGAGAGATTGGAGGCCAAAATTGGGAGGGTTCCTCTCTGATAAGTTGTGTTTGAACAGTGGAACCAGGCAGGAGTATTCTTTTTCCTCCTTTATTGTTTGCATTATATTTAGAACTACTGCCAAAGAAAATAAAGAGCTCAAAATTCAAGGATATAGTTAGTATGGTGTTAAAGAAAAGTTGGCTTTACTTGCAGATTATATTATTTTATATCTAAGGATATGAAATTAATGAAGGTGAAACAAAGGGTATAGCTATAAACTAGGTACCCACGTATGAATTGGTCAATCAATACCCATATTTATGGAGACATGATAAACTGAAGTACTTAGGGGTTTGGGTTAAAATGGATTCTGTTACGGCAGCTAGGAAGAGACTAAACAAAATATAATACAAAAAACTGAGAAACTGGAAGCTGTTTCTGGTAGATTTGTTTGTGTCTTTCGGCTTTTCCCGGTTAGGGGTCGCCACAGCGGAACTCCGGTCCGCTAATGATTGGTAGTGGATTTTTACATACCGGGTTACCAGCCCTGATGCACAACCTTCAATGAAGGCACGCCCCATTTACGTATGCCTCCACACAGAAGATGCTCTAGCTGAGAATCGAACAGGACAACGTCTTGCTATGAGGCGACAACGCTACCACAGTACCACCACAGTAGATATGGATAACAAAATACAAGCAGTAAAAATGTTTTAGTCGCTTTTGTTTTATACAAAGGTCAGGCATATTTTTTCAACCAGAGGAGAAATTGTATACAGTAATTAATAAAGAGGTGAAGGATTTTATTTGGGAGGGGAAGAGGACAATATTCAAGTGGAGTAAATTGATCCTCCCAAGAGAACAAGGAGGTTTAGGATTACCCGATTTGAAGCGATATTTCAGAGCTACACAGTTAATGATCCTATACATAGCACAAGCAGAAAGCTGCAATTCAAAGTATAAAATGATAATGATGATGAAGAGGCAAAGGGGTAATTCAAGAAATAATGAAGAATGGGATTTTGGACACATACTTAAGGAGAATAACAGTTATACCAAATATTGTATTTGTGAAGTAGCAGAAAGTATACTAAGAACTAAGCCAACACTGGAATGGAGAAAGGAGATTCTGCTGATAGGGATAACTGCATTTAGGGGTACAGAGGATACACAAAAGGGGACAGAAATTTACTGGAGGAAGATGGCAAAGGAACCAAGGTAATAGGAACAAATAATTAGAATTGGAAAGGCAAAAGAATGGGAAGAGGTCAAGAAGACATTTGGCTTGCAAGCTAGTGCCTGAATTACATATCAGGAATTAATATCAGAGCACAGACAAAGAGAAAGGGATAGGGGAATCCTAACTGAAAGACCTGCACTGGTTGAGTTTTAATTGAATCTAGAACAGGAGCTGCTGTTAAAAAAAGGATATTTAATAGGGCATATAAAATATTGCACGATAACTATAGGAATCAATCAGAAAGATTCAGAAAAGATTGGGAAGAAAGACTAGATATGCAATTCAGAAAGAAACAATGGGAGGCATTTATGCCTGAAAGTGTTTGCATATGTATTGTTATACCCTAAGCAGAGTCCAAAGAATTTTTCCTCAGGTAGATGGCAAATGTTGGAGGTGTGATGGGAAAGAAAGAGGCAACTGGAAACATATGTTTTGGCAGTATAATGAGTTGGCCGA